>NC_090838.1:87992597-88295627 GCF_028021215.1 Eschrichtius robustus
AGGCCAGGCGCTGGGCTAGGAAGGCACTTGACATGTACTATCTAATTGCGTTACTGCCCCAACTTACAGAGGAGAAACCACATTCAAAGGTGTAGTCTCATCCCCAAGCGACCAGCCTGGGACCAGGACCAAACAAACCAAACACCCCATAATTGAGAAATCCAACCTTTTCTGGTTTAGCTAAGACTCTGAAGGGCCCAGGAGTGCCAAGCATCTATCTCCCAGTGATGCCTCGGGCACCCAAGCACTTGGTCCTAAGCCTGAGAAACAAGGGCTGTTTGCCTTCACCGACTGGCCTCTGGCCAAGTTTGGGGGGCCTGGTTCTTTTCAGGGTTCCTGCTTCTCCTCCAGCCCCATTCTGCACCCGGGCATGGGTAAGCCAAGCCACCGAGCGGTCCCTTCCTGCCTGGGCCATCCCCGCCTCTGTGACTCTGCTCAGGCACCTCCCCGGGTGGGCAGGGCCCTCTGTCACACTCCCAACCAGGCTGTGTTGTGACATTCTGGGGCTCTAAGCACTTCTGCCTTCATGGGCCCCTTCCTCTATTTATAAAAGATTTTTTAAGTATTATATATCTTATAGTTGCATTGGTATAAAGATGAATATATTATTGTATACTAAAACATTCTCTTTAACCTGAAGTTCATGTTTTCCTTCTGATTTTAAAAGAAATTAAGACATTTCTTTGGGCCCCTAAAGCTCTTACGGACGCTCAGCACTGTGCGTCCCGTGTCCACTGGGCCGGTGGGCCCTGCCCCACCGTGAGCCCCACAGGGTTCCCTGGACGCTCCCCACGGAAACTGGCGCAAGCTCAGCCAGTGCCTCTAGGACCCAGGCCCCAGGCACCCCACCCCGGAGGATCTGCTGCCCTCACCCGTCACATTCATTGCACTTATGCTGATATTTCAATGCTGTTTAGACTGTGGGCTCCATGGACCTTGATAATGTGTACTGAAGGAACACTGAATAGAATGAATAGCAGTGAACTTTTACCAGTGGGACTACTGGATGAAATGATAGGTTTGTTTGAGGACTTTTGCCTGATTTTCTTGGCTCAGTATTTCATATTCAAATTAGCTTGACATGCAGTTCTTTCTTGCAGGTGAATAAGAGACCACGGTGGCCTGTGAGACCAGGCTGCTGAGGGAACAACATGCCTGCTAGAGTCCTGGATCCTTCTGTTAGGGTCCAGGTATAAAAGTAGGGTCCAGGTGCCTCATGATCCCTAAGTGGTTAAGACATCCTGTGTATTTCTAATGCTAAAGCTCTACTGGGCTGTGACACTTCAGACCGTTTGGAAGTTAGTGCAGTGGCTGATGCTTGGGGATTGCTTTTTAAAAATAAATCCTGGGAATTCCTGGCAGTCCGGTGGTTAGGACTTGGCGCTTTCACTGCCAGGGTCCGGGTTCGATCCCTTGTCAGGGAACTAAGATGCCATAAGCCAGCGGTCTCCAACCTTTTTGGCACCAGGGACTGGTTTCGTGGAAAACAATTTTTCCACGGATGGGGGGTGGGGGAGGATGGTTCAGGTGGTAATGCAAGAGATGGGGAGCGATGGGGAGCGGCAGACGAAGTTTTGCTCGCTCGCCCACCACTCACCTCCTGCTGTGCGGTCCGGTTCCCAACAGGCCTCGGACCAGTACCGGGGGTTGGGGACCCCTCCCATAAGCCACATGGCATGACCAAGAAATAAATAAATTAGTTAATTAATTAATTCTGAAATCCTGAAATAGAGAAAACTAAGCAGTAATTAATACTTGGAATTTTGGTATTATTCAGCCTATTACATCTCTTAAATTTGTCTTCATGTTTGGTTACCTCTTTTAGACCATTTTTTCTTAATTCATATGTTTTCTTTTAATTAAGGTATGTTTGTCCTAAAAAGAAAACATTTGGGAGTAGAAAACTACACTTTGTCTCATAACTGGAGTGAAGCTTCAGCCACTGCAGAAGCACCCCCTGGTGGAACCTACTGAAATTGCAAGCAAAGTACCCAGGAGGAAAAAGCAAACTGCAAAAGGGCATATCCACTTTTTTGAAAGGCTACAAATATGAAATCTCCAAACACAGATCCTTGGTTCTTTACCTGTGAATCCCTGATAAACAAGCATTATATAGAAATGGTATCAATATTATGTCACATACATATACAGGTTATTATTTTTATTTTATTTTACTTTTTTTTAAACATCTTTATTAGAGTATAATTGCTTTACAATGGTGTGTTAGTTTCTGCTTTATAACAAAGTGAATCAGCTGTACATACACATATATCCCCACATCTCCTCCCTCTTGCGTCTCCCTCCCACCCTCCCTATCCCACCCCTCGAGGTGGTCACAAAGCACTGAGCTGATCTCCCTGTGTAGGTTATTATTTTTAAATAAGTGTAGATGTGATTAATAAAATATGTCATCTAGATGAGCCTCAAAATTCATACTGTTTTTTTGTTTATATACTGATATATTAAAAATACAATTGTTGTCATGTGGAAGGTTTCCCTAACTGTCCAATGTGACAAAGGGACACTCCTACTCAGAAAGACCAGGAACTCTGGCTTTAGGGAGAACTGACAGCCTTTAAGAAACCAAACACCGTGGCAGACCATCCTGGACGTTGTGTCTTGAATTCAGATGGGAATTCCACTTTGATTGACAGTGAGGAGCTTAAACTGCAACTTTGCACAAAAGACTACACATCCATGAGAAGAGCAAAGAACTGATGTAATGTCATGTTGATATTACAGCAGAAGTGTTTATTTGGGAATTGGGGAGAAACAAGAACAGAGGATGTTTGGGAAGTATCTGCTCCCTCGGCTAATCCTGCCAGCACATGGTGAACAGTTCACTTGGGATTGCCCCGTGGAGCCCGAGAGACTCAGGATGCAGCCACCCTGGTGCGCCAGCCAACCACTGACCCGGTGACAAGGCAGGATCCCAGCACCGGTCGCTCTGGACCCCTTCCCCCACCCCCAGGGGCTTCAGGTGACCGCCTCCCTCTCTGCCCACCTAGGTGTCCCTGGACGGGGACAGGCACACATGCCACTTTCACCTCCTGAGCTTTCGTTTCCTCACCTCCAAACAGGGACAATCGTTCGTACTCTTTAAGGTGGCTGCCAGAACCAGTGGGATCATGTATTCCTTAAGTACCCAACAGTGCCTGGAACACAGCCCATGTTCAGCCCACTGGGGCTCCAACCTGTCCCCCTCACTCGACACTACACTTTTTATTCTCTCAGATGGCACGTTACAGGCAACAGTACCCCAGTTGGTCCACACAACGACCCTCAGAGGTAGGGGCTCGTCCCGTCCCATTTTCCACATGGGGAACAGAGGCGCTGAGAGGCCACGTGGCTGGAGAATGTGAGAGTCAGGCTCTGCACCCAGAGCTCCCAGTCACGAGGCCTTGTTCAATTTTAACTAGGAATGTTCTAACATTAAAAAAGAGAGAGAGGTAAGTAAGGCTTAATTATAATAACACGTCCTTTTTAACTCACTCTTGTCCACTGGCTACAGCATACCTGCCGCTTCCACACAAACGACTGCCTTTGCTTCTCCCAACAACCCTGGAGGAAAGTGAGCCCGAGGCCCACTGGGTCAGCCCGGCCCCCAGCCCGTGCCCTCGGCTGTCTCCCCACCTGCCACCTCCCCTCCTCTGCTTTCCTGCAGAAACTGCTGCAGGCGGCGGATGCAGGAGGGAAGGAGGAGGGTCCCCAGAGACTCCCGCCCGGGGTGCGTGTCAGGGAAGCAGCTCTGGGGGAAAGTGGCCTGGAACAAGGAGCCCCTCCTGTACCCCAGGCCTCGTGCACACCCTAGGGAGTAACTTGCCAAGTTCACTCCCACTAAGAGAAACCCTGGGCCAGTTAAAAGGACACTTCCAGGCCATTTCCACATTAACAGTTCAAGACAGGTTAAAAACAGGCGACAAGGAAAGGACACTGCGTTCAATTCCCTACTCCACCGCGGACTGGGTGTCTAGGTAAGTCTCATAACCGCTCTGTGCCTCAGTTTGCTCCTCCGGAAAATGGGAATAAAAATTGGTGTGGGGGTAAAGCAATCCTGGCAGCACCTGGCATGTTACCTAAGGAACAAACAGTCTATTTTCAAGGGGAAATCATCTCCTGAGAGAAGAGGGGGTGGAGGTGGGTCCACAGCTCTGTTGCTCACTAGCTGAGGGGCCCTGGCCAAGTTACTTGGCTTCTCTGGGCCTCAGTCTCCTTATCTGTAAAATGCACAGGGTGATCGTAAGGACTAAATGAGATGCTGAAGATGAAAGACCCAAAATGATGCGTGGCCTCGACATCACCTGCTCTCTGCGCTGGAAAGAGACTCATCTAATCTGGAAAGAGACTCATCTAATCGCACACATACTCACAGCTTAGTAACTATTTGAAAGCACAAGATTCGGGGAGGGGGAGGTTATGCAATAGGCAGCCTGGATTATCCAATGTATCTATGCCACATGCACAAAATTCAGAATCTCATTGTACGTGCTTAGAAAAATGGAAAGAAACACCTGTTGCTGGTAAAATAATTATTTCAGTTTACTTCATCATATACAATCAATGTACAACCCCCTAAAATTAAAGAAAGGCAAATGTCTGTTACATATAAACCAAAGACAGAAGGTGCTGTGGAAACCTAAGGCACATCATTTGGGATATAGCAAATCACGATTACTTTCTCTTTTTTAAAAGACATGGGTTCCTTTGATGGGCCTCGCTGAAAGCATGACCTGCTGGACCCTCCAAGGACTAGTCCCAAGGGCTGTGTCGGCCCACCTGGAGTTGGAGAGGGCCGAGCTCCCTTCTCACCCCTACCACCCACCTCAGAGCTTCGAGCTGGGGAGCACCGGCTTGTTTTAAACAGTCCATCTCTAAAGGGGGAGCACACACCACGAGGGCCAGAGGACCTGTTGAGGGCCAGGAGAGCGTGCACCCCCAGGCTGGGGCTGCCCCCCTGCTGTCACCCAAACACCCCACCACCACCACGGCTCTGGGTTGCTAAGGACACAGTCTTTTCTGGAATCCTTCCTCGGCAATGCTTTCCTGGAACAACTGAAAATACAGAAACCACGCAGAGGGGGAGCTTGGAGCTATATAAACACCTGAATTCACACTAATCACACACAAAGGCCGTTGGAAGAGGCAGGGAGAAATACGGTTCATAAACTGCCTGCTGATCAATTATGGGTCGTGAAAAAAAATTGGCTATTAACTTTGCAGTAAGCTAACTCCTGCTTCCTACCCACGCCTGACAGCTCAGGGCTGCTCAGTGTGAAGGGGCAACAGAACCCAGGGTCCCCAGGAGAGAAAAGAGCCAGACACTCCCCTCCCAGCCCACAGCTGCCCACAGGCAGGCCTCAGGGGGCCTGATTTTCAAATACGTGGTCTGCATAGAAGGCAAGTCTGCAAGCGCTATTCGTATGTGGCTTCACCTTGAGATAGATACTGATATATAGAGACAGATATATAGTGTTTCCTTTTTTACCTATTTGAAGCTCAGGCTGGAGAGGCTGCCAATCTGGTTTCTAAGAGTGAGCAGGAAGGGGGCTGGGGTCATGTCAAAAGGGGTCTGAAGAGAAGGGGACTGAAATGAAAACCTTATCAGGGAAACGACCTTGACCTCCTCTGGAGAGGACAAATGATTGATTCTGCAAGGCAGGGACCAGGCCCACAGAACCCATGGATAAATTCTGTGAATTTCACCCCTGTCTGCATCAAATAGAACACAAAAAGTACAAAATATTTTTTTAAGAAAAAAGAGAGAAGGGCTGAGATACAGTTCACCCCACCTGGCTTGCTCACTGCCTGCTGGAAGCTAGAAAACCAAGACCACACTTCCCGGCCTCCATCCAGGCCATGCTCCCCACGAGGTGGAGTTTCCTGTGCCTCTTTGCTAACAGGCACCACCACGGAGGCATCAGATTTTCCCATGGGTGGTGATGAGGGTCCCAGGTGGTCCACTGGCCACAGCTCCGCGATGAACGCCGAGCGGCAGGTGGGACCCTCCACGCGGTGGGTCTGGGGTGGGAGGCAGCTCCTGGAGGGACAGCTCTCCTCTGGGGGTCACCCCTGTGGGTCTGGCCCAGGGCTGAGCTTTCAATGATTCTGTTATCCCTGAATTTCCTGCATTAAATCCTCTTCTCCTTAAACTAACCAGAGCAAATCCTGAATAGCACAGATGCTGAAGATGCCGTAGACCAAGATCCATGAAATCTCATGGGGAAAAAAAACTTCAGTGTGAAAAAAAAAAAAAAAAAGACTCTGGGCAGGACACCTCAAAGGAGGAGGCTTGTATATAGACAGGAAATCTACTTATGAGATAGGACTTCAAAGGAAGCAACCAGACAAATGTACAAAAGAGCACTGACAACGATCTTCATTGTCGTGCTGCTAAACGGAAACGTCCATCCAACAGAGGGCTTGGTGAGTAACCCGGGGCCACCCTGACCATGGAATCCCTCGCAGCCATAACAGCTGGTGTTAAGGAAGAGCATCCGACAATGTGGAAAAGAGGTTCAACACATGCTACTCATTTTGAAAAGGCAGCCCAGAAAACAATGTAGACATTACCTCTTTGTATTAATAGATACTTTTGTGCATACATGTATGTATGCGTATTCGGAACAGCAAGGACAAAGTTTGGAAGGATACGCCCCCAACACTGAGATGCCTGCTCGTGTTCTGCCCCCTGGCTTGCTGGATGGGAGAGTCTGTCTGTTATGCAGCACCTGGCCTCGGGCCACCCGAGGGGGGCAGCCAAAGGGCAGCCTGCCAGGACGGAGCCAAATCACAAGTGTGGTCGGGGCCCCAGACGGTTAGACGGCCCGTCCCACGCTGGGTTCACCACCTTCCAGGCCCTCCCCGCTTGCTGGTCTGGCCGAGTCCTTTCTACAATGGTCCCTCTGCCACCTAGAGACCCCGGGATGCCCATGAAACGCTCCCAGCGACTTCAGCTCTAGAACGTGGTACCAGATAAGCCTTGCTTACCAGAACCCCTCGACGCACAGACCCGTCTTTGCTCGCGAAGGCCACACAGCAGCAAGATGATACCAGCTAAGCCTCGGAAAGCAGGTGACGCACATCTGCAAAATGTTTTGTGTTCGTACGCTAAGAGCCCATTCACACCCTGAAAGTACACTGGAAATGCTAATACATCATGATTTAAAGATCTGATTTCCAATGGACCATGCAGCTGACACCAAGCAACTGGCCAAATACACAGGGCCGAGTCTATCCCCATGGAAATGACCCCAGGGCACGGAGGATGAATCAGCAGGTGGAGTGGCGTGGCCGCCGGGTTCAGACGTCGACCCCCCAGCAAACGCCACCCTCCTTCTCCTCCTCACTTCCGTTAGCAGAGTTAGCACTGCAGCTGCTAAGTCATGAATCTTCCACGCAGACGGGCCCATAAGAAAGTTCCTGCTATCACTCCTTGCGGAGGAGGTCAGGGAGAAAGGATGAATAATTAACAGGCAAGCTGATGGAGCCTCGGGATTAGGAGTTAGGTATCAAACCCAAGTTAGAATAGCAGGTGCCAGTGGAGACGCTGCCTCAGAGCAGCTCCCTGCCTTTCCCACGTGGGCTGCAGAGCCGTGAGGAGAACTCAAGGGACCCAGGTCAGAGCCTTCATGCCCACTGCACCTGCCCCTGCACCCATGCGGTGCTGAGGCTGTGCCTGCCCCAGAGCTGCAAGCAGACCAAAAGAGCAAAGAGCTGAGAGCAGCTTGCACAGGCTCAGAGCAGCGTCTACAGAAAGGACAGCAAAGGGGATGGGTGACTCTTGTAAGATATGTTAAGTGGAGATGAAAACTCAGGAAGGAGAGCATGTGTGCATCCAACATAGAGAGGTGGGGAAGGATGGACAGACACCTGATAGTCATGAGGTGCTAAATATACCCAGGCAGCTGGGCAGTAAATATTCATGACACACTAATGTTGAAAAGGTACTAAATATTCATAATATATTCATATGCAGGAGACTAAATATACAACAGGAACCTGATATTGGCCATAATTCGGTTACCCACTGGCGACACCCACTGTGCTCCTCTGATCCACGGCTGTTCATCAGGCTCACCAGCAGGCCACAGATGTGGCAGGGCAGAACTGTCCCTACGGCTCCCAGCAGAACAAGTGTGTGCGTGTGTGTGTGTGTGTGTGTGTGTGTGTGTGTGTCACTGGCCCAGGGCACCTCCCATCTGTGGCCCTGCTGCTAGTACTTGTAAGCACACGTTAGCGGGGAAAGCTGACGCTGCAGAGGGAGATGGACCATGTGAACCCTGCATGCCCCAGGACTCAGGGTCTGAGGGTCTCCCACCTGCCAGTACCCTCTCCTACCTGTGTTACCTTCCCCATCTTTCTGCCCTGGCTCTTTGCTTTAAATTGCATCAAGGTCCTTTCCCACAGGACATCTGCCACTAGCCCTGCTCAGGAGTGCTCTGTAGAGCAGACTTGCTCATTTTCCTGGAACGCCATCAGATCTCAGCTGAGGAAGGACCCTTTATTGCTTTAGGAGACTTTATTAGGGGGTCCTAATTGGGAACTATAATAAATGCCCTTTTGCCTTCTAAGAAAGACAATGGAAGAGTAACAGCTACAAATAATTTATTAAGCATTTTCTCCGCTGATACAGGACCTCAAGTGATGCGTGTGTGTGTGTGTGTCCCTACCCCCATGCTATGGGGTCTCAGGGACTCTAAGTGGCAGAGCGGAAACCAAAGCCCTGACTGCCCGCCTCGGCTGGACAACCTGCTTTAAGAAAGCAAAACACCTCTGACATTTTCATGTCCCACACTCGGGACAGCCATTCTGAGACTAGTTTCTTGGGAAAATTGCACACCTTGGCTGACGCTTCTGTTGTCTCCCACAGATGTGAGAATCTGGGGACAGAAACAATGGACAGATTGGTGTTTGGACCCCCGAGGTGAAGGTGGGTACTCCGGAAGTTCTCAAACTTCATACATTCAAAAGCCCGTCCCACACATCAGGGCTAGGAAGACACTTGAGCAAATAAATAACTTCCTACTCCTCACCTTTCAAAAGGCTCTTTTGTAATTTCTTTTCACGGATAGCTTAACCATAAGAAAAATAACTGGGAGCCCTTCCTACCCGGAATCTGCACAGGAACAGGTGCAAGCGTCTGCACGGAGCTAGTGGCCAACACCGGTGAGGGGGCATCCCTAGTGGTGTGGCCACACCTGTCTGATCATTTCTTGTCAATCTGCTGCTAAATTTGCTGAGCATCCGCCCCGCCCCCCCCATGGCATCTACTGGTTTTTGACCCACTGAGCTCAGGGTTATGGGTCATAGCACGTTAAAGCAATACAAAGGATGCCGCGGTAATTCCTTAGAATCACCGATGTGTCTTAAAGGTCCATTTACCTGAGCTGAAAGTTTGAAATGAGTTTCCAGGTGCAGATAACTAAGAATAACAGGATTAGATGAGAATTCCTCTGATTTCCATTCAGCTGGGGGAAAAGACCAGGCATTTAGAAAGCTGACCGTGCCTGTTGTACTATGTACAGATGACACTACCTGTACCAGGGTTTACAGGTACCCTGACAACAAAAGGGATAAGCACAACACCAGGAAGGGTCAAGTCACAGGTGGGACCCGAAAGGCCACTCCTGGGGCAGCCTTCTGTCTCTAGGAATTCAAGAGCTCCTTCCCATGGGAAGTTCTCTTTCATCTCACGTCTGTGTGGCCAAGTCTTAATGTTACTTAAAGTCCCACCTCCCCTGAGAAGCCTTCACTGACCACTTCACCCTCCACGAATGGAGTGTGAACTAAACCTAGGGCTTGGGTGTATAGCTTTAGGCTTCATAAGAGCTAATCATATTCTCCAGACAATTCCCAAGGACCCTGAAGCATCAATTATGACTTGGACTTTTCTGTATTTTTCCTGCTGCTTTTAGTAAATGCTAAGCATACAGTGGGTCATTCTGATGACGAAGCAGCAGCGGCATAAATAGGGTGACCGTTTGGAAAACACTAATGCATGTGAAATTGGTCTACCGGGCTGGGCTCAGTAGTGTGTAGGCAGACAGCTCTTCTCTCCCCCCACCACCAAAGCTTCAAAGCTGCTCTTTCCCCATTTCCTCCCAGCCCCAGACTGCCAACTCCAACAGGCCCTACAGCCTTGCCAGTCTTCTTCAGGTAATAAGAAGCCCAGTGCACATAACCGAGGTCAGCCGACCCAGAAGATGGGCCGGGGTGGGCGGGGGGAGAGGGAGTTTCCGGTCTATTTCCCCAGCTTGCTCCCCACCCCGCTTCCTTCCCACCTTGCCAGAGTACATCTGGTCTCTCCAGGGATGGGGGAGTTAAGAGAAAAAGATGTTGAAATTCCCTTTACACATCAAGAGCTTTACTCTAAGCCACAACGTCCAGAAGATAGGAGACACAACCTAAGAAAGATTCCTGCCCTGCAGGTAGAAAAAAGTTCTTCTGGTACCGGGAGAGAGGAACCTGGGAGCCCCCCACCCCTTTGCACCGCGCCTGGAGGAGAAGAGGCAGTTAGGGAAGAAAAACCCCCGGGGAGGTTGAGGGGGACGTAGAAGGCAGGGGGGAGTTTGTCCTGCCTCCTGCTGGGAACACAGGGACTGCTCAATACAGCAGGTATGGGGGCCTGGGCTGTTCCACACAGACCTGGTGGAGACCCAGGGGGTGGGGACCTCAGGACCAGAAGCAGGAGCCGGGTCCCCAGCTGTGGCTCACCCCAGTGACACACGGCTGAACAATATGCAGTGGAAACAGAAAAAGGAGGCTCAGTCGTGGGAAACCCATCAGAGGACAGCAAGAGGCCACCCTCCCCCATGCCCCGATGTGACTGCAACCTTCTCCTGGAGCCCAGAGACCACCTGCGGTGAGAAGGGGCCCCAGAGGGTGACCTGGGGAGACAGAGACTGACTCTGGGGGACTAAGCTGCTTTAAGCTAGACAGCGGCTGAGAGAAAATCACTTGAATTAGGCTCAGGAAAATCACGATCATGACCTAGGACTAGATATATCAAAAGGGAACCAAAGTCCTTTGTTCGGGGCAGCGAAATTAAGCTCACCTATAAAAAACTTCGCACATCACAACTGGTGGCTGGTGACCTTCACCCCTCCACGATAAAGCCGGGCGAGAAACATCTCCACTCGGATTCAAATGCTTCCGCAGGGTCTCCATGCAACACAAACAGCGTTTATAAAAGCGTGTCTGAGGGCTTCCCTGGTGGTGCAGCGGTTGGGAGTCCGCCTGCCAATGCAGGGGACATGGGTTCGATCCCTGGCCCGGGAGGATCCCACATGCCGCAGAGCAACTGGGCCCGTGTGCCACAGCTACTGAGCCTGTCTGTGCTCTGGAGCCCGCGGGCCACAACTATTGAAGCCCGCGTGCCAGAGTAGCCCCCTCTTGCTGCAACTAGAGAAAGCCTGCGCATAGCAGCAAAGACCCAACACAGCCAAAAAAAAAAAAGTGTGTCTGTGCACAAGGCACATGGCTAACCTCCAGAGGAAGAGCGGGTGACTGCAAGCTTGCCAAGGCAAATCCAGGCCCCCTGAGCCATCGCGGAAAACTTACCCCCCAGAGGCCCAGGCACCTTCACCCACAGTCTCTCATTTAACCCTGTGAGCTGGCGATCAGCATTCCCATTCTGCTGAGTCAAACTGAGACTCAGCAAGATTCGGTGACCAGCTCAAGATGACCAAGCTGAGTGACAGTACGAATAGGACAGCCACCCTTTCGTGTGCCCCACGTGCCTGGTCCCACGCAGCGGCCAGATGCTGTGCGTGAGCTGCACAACACCCAGGGAGGGGCCACTTTTTAAAATTTTATCAACGAGGAAACGTGCTCAGAGAGGCTAAGAAACTTGACTCACAGGCAAGTCTAGACCGAGGGTGAGGCAAGCGAGGCCCTCGCTCCAGGCACAAAATTTAAGGCGGTACCAAAAACTCCAGAAGATAAATGTTATAATGAACTGTTTTAAAACATCAAAATTAACACAAAATCCACATTGTACAAAACATCACAATTTTAAATAAAGACAGGATCCGTATTACTGATTTTTCTTTCTGCCTTAGGCTCCAATATGGCTCAGCACAGCACTGGGGCAGAGCCAAGAAACCAGACCAGCTCAACCCTTCTCCACCGGCCCCCAAAGGCAAAGACCCCTGATGCTCCTGCACTGCCTCTAGATATGTTTCTCCTCACAATTTTATGACCTCAAAGGGCTGTAAGGAGTGACCAGGATACTCCATCATCGCAGGTGTGAGCTCCAGGGAGACCAGGGGTCTAAACAGATTCTGTTCCATGGTCACATGCACGTGTTATGTAAATGAAGGAAGCCTGCAGTCTTGAACAACGGGGTGGGATATTTTAAGATATCAGTTGGGGAAGGTGTGGGGTGGGCTCGATCACACAGCTGCTTGTCTCCCACTGGATGGATTTCTGGCTCAAAATTAAGTTTTCAGCAGTGACACGATGCCAGCTGCCGCCTGTACCTACGCAAGTCCAATCCAAAAGGAGGCATTCCTTTTCACTTTGCATTTCAAAAGCCAAAGCTTAGTTGGTAACTACTACATTGGCGTAGCTACTTATGCTTTGATCACTTGTTCACCTCATATTAAAGCCCCGCCTGAGATGAAGCCTCTGTTCAACAAATATGTGTTGATTAAAAATTCGAACATTTCTTACATCACACCCAGAACCTCGTACTAGCGGCTTGTAATCAACGCCTAAAACCTGTAAAACAAATCAACCATTACCTGGAGCAGAAGGAAAATAGTTTATGACTCTGTCCACTATTTTCTCCTGCCGTGGCCATTAGCGACGGGAGGCACAAATACTTCCGTCTACTAACAGCTTCAACCCTGCAGACCATCTCCCCTCTTTTCTATTTCTGAACACGATCAACTGCGAGGCTTCGCCTCACGACGCAAAGTTGTCCGGCAAAGTGAGCAAAGGGAAACTTCGGGCACTTGCGGGAGCGCGTCCGGCTGGACTCGGCCCTGGGCCAGCGCTGCCCCGAGAGGCGGCCTCGGGCAGGGCGCCCTGTCCGCGGTCCGAGGGGCACCTGGAGGCCCGCGCCCCGACCCCTGGCTGGCCGGCCAAGCCCGGCTCCCGGCCCGCGGCGTCCCCGCCCGGGTCCCCGCGCCGCGGTCCCCGGCCCACGCGCGCCCGCGGCCGCTCCGCTCCGGTCCCCCCGCCCCGTTACCTGCACGGGAGCGCGGGCAGCTCCGCGAAGCGCCGGAGGCTCGGTCGGCGAAGTGGGGGCGGCGGGACTGCAGCCGCCCCGGGAGCGCGGCCGCCCGGCCCGCACGCGGCGCTGCAGGTGGCCGCCCGGCCTCGCCGCCGCCGGGTTGGGGCCCGGAGACTCGGACGCGGGCAGGGGCACGACCCTCCGGCGCCGGCGCTCGCCCGGCCTCGGCGCGCGCTCCCCGCCCCGGGCGCGCCGGCTCGGCTCGGCTGCTCTCGGCGCGGCGGGGGCGGACGCCGCTCAGCTCGCTCGCCCGCCCGTGGCGCGCACCTCCCCCGCGGCGCGCCACTCCCGCCGCCGGGCCGAGTCGGGCAGCGAGCTCGCGGGGAGGGGCGGGGGAGGTGGGCTCCGCGGGCCGGGAGGGCGCCGGGTGCGGGCCTGGCTGCCCGCGGGGACCCCTCCGCAGCCTGCGGCGACCCCTCCTGGGCCGGCCCGTGCGGCGGCGCTGTCGGGGCTCCAGGCCTGGCCGCCCCCACTGAGCGGGGCCGGGGTCCGCCGGAGACCCAGACGACCCAGAGGACGAGGCGCCCCGGCCCCGCGCCCCTGCGCGCCCTCTCCGAGGGGGATGCGGCCCCGACTCCAGCCTCGACCTCGGGGGTCACCTGGGGGTCAGCGTTCCGACGGCCGGGGCCAGAGGGAGGGCGCCGTGGATGGGAATTGTACGTTTGAATAAAAGTAAAAGCTGGTTTTTTTTATAACCGTGTGGGTCCGGAGCGTCTCCGGGCTAATTAGGGAAGCTGCCGCCCTGTCTTGGGTTGAATCATAGTTGTGACACTGCAAGAGGGGGAAGAAAGGCTGCTGACGGCTTCGCAGCCTCGCTGGCTGCCGTTTGTTTCTTTTGGAGACGGGCTGGTCCAGGTAAGGAGAGCGTCTTAGGAAACGTAGCCTCGGGTGGTGGCTCAGCGAATCAACTAGAGAGCCGGCCCTGAAGCCTGGGCCTGCGGATCACACAGCCCGGGACACCTCCACTCCAACCATGTGCCCCCAGAGCAGGGAGCTTTCCCGGCAGGGAGGGAAGACGCACGTGAACTGTGACCCGCAGGAAACCGAGGCCACGACAGCTGACCCTTGAGAAACTTCCATGCCAGCTGGAAGAGCTCATGCTAGCATCACGGAGTAACACTCGAGTGATACCCGACGTCTGAATCATCAGCTAAATCGGCGCCGTTATATGGGGACACGCCCGGAATATGCGCCACATCTTGGGGTGGTGGGTTTGGGGATTTTCCCTGCGTACGCTGAAGACTGGAGAAGCCTGCGTTTGTACCACTATCCGCAGCAGAGCCAGGGTGGAAGCCTGGAAGGGGCTGTCTCCACCCCTGGCTTTAAAGGGGATCAAAATCCCAAACAGAAGAATCAAAGGCAGGGAAAAGAGGCTAAAGACAGATCTCATTTACTTGAGCACATAAAGAGAGGTTTACTCACAAAAAAATTTTTTTTTCGTATAATCCCTTTGGTACAAGCCATTCTCTTAAAATCCCCCTTTGCCCTTAAGTGCTTGAAATTCCCTGTGTGAAAGGAACAAAAATATATTGTAGATCAGTCTACAGCCCCCCAAGTTAATAACCTGCCCTCACAATGGACAGGTGACTCGTGACAGCCAGAGACAATGTTAGGGGTGTGTGTTTGCTTTTTTCAGAACCCTCAGACTAAACTGAACAACTACAAACAAAGCTACACTCCCTTCTCTCCTCTCCCACCTTGAGCCTCTGTTCCTTGCTCTTCAAAATCACATTTATTTTTTGTTGTAACTAAATATTTATTGACTTCATAAATTCCCTTTCTAACTAAGGATTTCATTGGTTTTCAGAGTATCTTAAACCTCTGGCTTTATTTGTGTGTGCCGTGGGGGGCTTTTGAAGTTCCTGGAGGTTCTGAGGGGACAGAAACCAAAGTTCCTGGTGATTAGTTAAGGCTGAGAAAGAACATGGTGTCAACACCCAAAATAGAAAGTGGTGAGGAACTTTGTGAATAGGTTAGGAAAATGGGAAGTTACCCGCTTCTGGTAGAGCAAACACCTTCATGCTTTAAAAGTGTTGAAAGGAAGAACGTCCCTTCCCCACACCCAGTCCCCAGGGCTCCTCCACATGGCCTTCGAGGGAGCTCTTTCCCTCCATAATGCCTCTTGGACCAAACCTTGAAGCCAGGTTAAGAAATGGCTAAAGTGTCAGTAAAGTTTTGCCAAAGTTTCCAAGGAAATAGTCCCCATGTGGAGTTTCTGTAAGCCTGCACAGACAACCATAAAGCTATGAGCATAGGATTGGTTTTTGTTTTTGTTTGTTTTTTCTGGAACTCCAGAAAATCTCTCATCTATCCCTGATCACCTCCTCCCAGGGAAGGAGAACCTCACCGACAAGGCAAAAGGAAAAGTCTGTGCTACCTCTAAATACATTGCACCTCATCAGGGAACACATTTTTATCAAACTGCAGGTGCTGTTCTAAGCCATTTACAATTCATTGCTCATTTAAACCATTCAGTCCCCAGGAGAGCCCTGAGCTAAGACCTGCTATTATCCTATTTTACAAATAAGGCACTGCCATTGTCTCCCTGTTGTGGAGGAATGAGGCGCCCAAGGTCAGGCAGGAAGGAAGTGGCAGAGCCAGGGATTGAACCCACAGTCTGCACTCTCGGCACTGAACAGGCTGCCTTTCTACAAGTGGCATCTAACGCTGCAAACTGAAAACACCTTTTAGCTTAAAAAGGGAAGGAGACCCTTGCCCACACTCAGGAAGAGGCAGCCTCTGGGATCTCAGAAAACAAGAGAATTTAAGTCTAGTCTCCTCTCTCCTGAATCATCATTTAGTCAGACCAGAGGGCTGTCATTGATGGGTTGAAGAGGGGTTCGCCAAAGGTACCAGGCTCACTAGCCCAGGTTGGTACCCAGGAGACCCTTCTGCAGGACAGGCCTTCATCCCAGGCTTCTGCTCTTGGGTCTTCATAAGACACTCAGCCTGCCTGTCCTCCCTTGGGTTCCCAAAATACAGACCCCCATCAGGCACAGGTATCCCTACCTGGGCAGAGGACTTCAGCCAAGGACCAGCCAGGAACCAACGAGGAAAAAAAGATGTCAACCTTCTCATGACAGCAGGCCCGTTGCCCAGGTGAGCCTTGGTGACAGAGGTGGAATTGAGCCGCCTCACTGTCAGAGGTCCTCCTTCCTTGCCTGTTGTTTACATGGCATCATCTGCCACCACACACCCAGGCAGGTCCATTTTTGTCCACACAATCAAGCGGCTGTGTGCATGTGTGCACTTTTGCTCTAACTAGTGATTAACTATTTTCAAGACCATCACAAGAGTCACGAAGCTCTGCATGGAGATCACACCTTTATTTCAGTGGTTCTGAATGTTTTCTCGTAAATCTTTACAATCTTAATTTTTTTGTAAAAATAGATGTCTGATTGAAAGACTGGACTTATGTTCAGAACAAGTTCAGGGCATTCTGTTTTCCTTGACGGAATGTTTTTTCCTAAGTTAGATACTATTTATCCTTTTGGGCCAGTTTATTGATCTGTAGGAAGGTATTTCAGGTTTAGTGAGGTAGGGATATTCAGTAATTCTGGCTTAGTGTTGGCTTTGGCTGGGAGGTCACAGTTCTGCTAGAAAGTTATCATGGTTAATAAGTTTCATAAAATCTTAGGGTTTCAGGGTGGGCTAAATCTTGGTAGTGTTTTTTGTTGTTGTTGATTGCAGGATTTGGTTTGGTTTTTGTTTTCTGAGGTATAACTGACCTAAAGGACACACATCTCTGTGTTCAGCTTGAATTTTCGGTTACATATCATTTCTCTCATGCAACCATCATCCACATCAAGATCTAGAACATTCTTAGCATCCCAGGAAGCTTTCTTGTGCCTTTTTGTAGTCAGTGCACACACCCAAGCTAACCACTATTCCACACTATTACCATAGATTAGTGATCTATGTTGTTAAGGTTCATGAATAGGCATATGTAGACTGACACAGTATGTCTTCTTTTGTATCTGACTTCTGTTATTCAACACAGTGTCTGTGAGATTTATCCATGTTCTGTGTATCAGGTCATTCCTTTTGTATTGCTGTGTAGTATTCCACTGCATGGATATACCGCAACTTACCCCTTCTACTCCTTAGGCATTTGGATTCTTTCCAAGTTTGGGATATTATAATACATCTGCTATGAACATTTTCATATATGTTTTTTGGTGGGCATAAGCACTCAATTTTGCTGGTTATTATCCAAGAGTGGAATCCTGGGTCATAGGACATATATATGTAAGTTTAACTTTAGTACTTACTACCAAATACCATCTCTCTACTGCATTGTTTTCCTTTGAAAGTATGATACAAAATTCTTTGACAAATATCTGTGTCCATAGTTTGTCTGCATTCATAATTATATCTTTAGGAGAGATCCAGAGAGGAGTTCCTGAGTCAATGGCTGTGAATGAGTCAGAGGCTCTATTGAGTCACAGGGTATGAAGGCTTCTTAGGTTGTAAGGCCCTAATGACACAATTGGATAATACTTTCATTCATCTCTGGGCAGCTTCTTCTCCCATTCCTCACAGCAACTAGCCCTTACTGCTCTCATGCACCACGTGTTCTCAGTCCCCATCACACTCTTCCAAACAGATGGTCTGCTTCCTTTTTTCATAGAAAATTAAAGTTACTGGGCATGGAAATAAGTCGGCTAAGCAGCTGACCTTAAAATAGGGAGATTTTCCTGGATTATCTAGGTGGGTCCAGTGTAATCACAAGGGTGCTTAAAAGGGAAGAGGGAAGCAGCTGAAGACCAGAGACGGCATGAGATGGCATGAGATGGACTCAGCTCAATAGTGCTGACTATGAAGGTGGAGGGAGGGGCCACAAGCCACGGAAGGTGGGCAGATTCTAGAAGCTCGAAAAGGCAAGGAAATGGATTCTCCCCTCAAGGATCCAGAAGGGACATAATCCTTCCAACACCTTGATTTTTAGCTTAATGAGACATATAGCAGACTTCTGCCCTCCAGACCTGTGAGATCATTAAACTGTGTTGTTTAAACCACTAAGTTTGTGGTAATCTGTTACTGCAACAATAGGAAACGAATACGGAATTTATTTTAGAATTCCCTTGACTTATAGCTGGAAAGTCTATTTCTCCATGCCCACTCACTGGCACAGTCTATAGCAGAGACCCCATTAGACATGCCTTGGCTCAATCCTAGCTGAATAAGCTTAATATTTTAAATGGAGGTTATCATTCAAAGTAGGATTCAGACTATTAACTAAGGCTCTCCCAGGCACTTTTTTTTTTTTTTTTTTTTTTTTTTGGGCAAATGCCAGACACTGACAGTCTGAAATTTTGGAGCCTTGGGCAGCCATTTAAATACCCTTCAGCAATTTATAGACATTTCAGGAACATCCACAACAGTATCTTCTGATAACTCAAAAATGCTTTCAGTTTTATTTTAACCTGCCCCAATTTTATAAGATTTATTTTTAATTATTCCCTCTTTTTAAAAAAAGTGCATTCTCTTGTTACACCATCTAAAAATCATAGTTTTGTTCGTTTTCTTATCAGTAGTAATGTTATTTTCCATAAAATCCTGTGCTTTCATACTTAACCCTTTCTCTAACCTAACAAGAATTTCTTATCCAAAAATATCAGCTTCCTGACTGGGGATGAATCTGGAAGATTATTTTGGAGCAATACCCGTAACAATGCTGATTTTGTGTTTATATGGAATAATATTTTCAGTAAGAGAAATGAGAATTTTAATTACACTTATAAAGTCTAAACCTCTACTTTTCTTTTCTTTTGGTTTTATACCAGTGAGATAAAACAAGCATGGATCTGATTTATGGGCTGGCCCACATAGCTCCTTTTGCAAATGTGGCTTTAAACCAGCTAATCTTTTGAAAGTCTTTACACTGACTAATTTAGAAGCAAGGAGAACAAATGTGGGAGTATAAATGCAAGGCACTGAATAAGAGTGATCAGCTCTGCCAATGAACACACTGCTGTGTTTCTGAGTACCCAATGCAGTTCACGACTTTCATTTAGATGAAGCTTCCTGGGGCTTGTCTTGCCTCCCCAGCACAATGTGCTACGTGACTGGAATTCCAGTTTGGAAGGTGAGATCTGTCCAGGATCTTAAAGATCAGAGTCTTCAACCTCATGTTATGGGGGACTAGAGAGTGACTAGCCCAAGGTTACATGCTGTTGGCTGAGCTTTGCTAAAGGCAGGTGTGTTACAGCACCTGCTCACCTCTCACTGATTCTGTAGTCTCTCCAGTCTCTGAAAATCACCAGAAGATTCTGATGGAAAACTTATCTTCTTAGTAGAACAAACGAGCAACACTCCTATTCACTTGATAGGAGTGCAGCATCTTATTCATTTGATAGATTGTAAATAACAAATACACTATAAATAAACAAACAGTAAAAAAGGAAATGTAGGATTTTTTTAATCACAGAAAGGTTTTCTTATTGACACTGTTTGGGCAGCTCCTTATTTATTGCCTGAGTTATGAACAAAAACATGTTCGTAAGGCAGTTTGGTACCCGAAGCATACACCCTCTTCTGCTAACTGCTGGAGCAGCCCTTCCATGGCTCTGTCAGTGAAATGACATGACATTCAGGTGAAAGAATGAAGAGAATGTTTCAGTAGCAAATGGTAACACTAAAAATAGTGTTTGGAGTGAAAGTAGGATGAGGAATAATTTCTTCATTGTTTCCATGGAAAAGTAGGAAAGTGGGAATGATGTATGGCCTTTTGAGGCCTTAGGTAGATCTGGAGATGTACCCTTCAAAGAAATGGGAAGGCCTCTGCTGCCATGATAACTCTCTGAACAGCTGTTGCGCATTTCACTTTCATCTCTACGATCTCTTCCCATTCTAAATGTCTGTGAGTCTGATTTATTTCATGTATATATGAAAATTTTTATTGACTGTATTTTTATATCTAGTTGCCTATTGTTTGATCCGTGTTGCTTCTACAGAAAATGGCATAAGGGGTGCTGCAGTGCTGACCCATGCGAAGCTGTGATGTAGGTGAAGCTTGTTTTTTGTGCACTTCGAGTCCTCTTCCAGCTCAGAGACCTATCCTGCAGATGCCCCAGGCCTGCCTTCTGCAGACAACGCCCAGTTTTACCCCACCCCCTTCAAAGGTGCCCCTTCTATAAACTTCAGCTGATAAACCAACATGCTCATAAACTAATCCCTTCAAAGATGTCAGTGGCAAGTATTGCTTACTGTTTTCCTGCCTCTATCACCATTTCACAGGGGTATGTGTAATTCTACAAAAATTCTCAATGAAATGCTAGCAAAATTAATCCAGCAACATATCAAAAGGATTACATACCATGACTAAGTGGGATTTACCCAGAAATGCAAGGTTGGTTGAACTTACAAAAATCGATCAATGTGATAAACCATATTAATGGAATAAAGGACAAATACCACATGAGCATCTCAGTAGAAAAAAAAGCATTTCACAAAATTCAGGACTTTTTCATGATAAAAACACTTAACTAGGAATGGAAGGGAACTTTCTCAACCGGATAAAGGGCATCTGTAACAAACCTAAAGCTAACATCATACGACACGATTAAAGACTAAATGCTTTCCCCTTAAAATCAGGAACAAAAGTATCTATTCTCACCACTTCTATTCAACATTGTACTAGAAGTACTAGCCAGGGCAATTGGCAAATAAAAGAAATAAAAGACATCCAGATTTGAAAGGAAGAATAAAACAATCTCTGTTTGCAGATGACATGATCCTGTAGATAGAAAATCCTAAGGGATTCACTAAAAATTATTGTAACTAAAAAAAAATTCAGGAAATGTTGAACTATACAAGATCAATATACAAAAATCAATTGTATTTCTATACACTAGCAACAAAGAATCTGAAATGACATTAAGAAAACAATTCATTTACAATAGCATCAAAAGTAATAAAATACATTGAAATAAATTTAACAAAAGAAGCATAGACTTGTACACTGAAAACTGAAAAACATCACTGGAAGAAATTAAGACCTAAGTAAATGGAGAGATAGCCCATGATCATGGATCAGAAGACTTAGTATCTTTAACATGGCAATACTCTCCAAATTGAGTTACAAATTTAATGCAGTGCCTATCAGAAACCCAGCTTGCTTTTTTTTTGCAGCAGCAGGACTAGCTGATCCTAAAATTCATATGGAAATACAAGCAACCCAGGGTAGCCAAAACAATCTTGAAAAAGATGGAGGACTCACACTTCCCAGTTTCAAAAGTTACTGCAAAGCTACAGAAATCAAGGCAGTGTGGTATTGGCAATGGACAGACATATATATTAAGGGAACAGAACTGATAGTACAGAAATAAATGCTCATACTTATGGTTAATTTATTTTTGACAACAACGCTGAGATGATTCAGTGGGAAAGAATCGTCTTTTCAAAAAATGTTGCTAAACAACTGGATATTCACATGCCAAAGAATGGATTTAGATCCTTTCCTTATGTCATACACAATAATTAACTCACATGAATGATAGACATAATGTAAGACTAAAACTATAAAACTCTTAGCAGAAAACACAGGGGTAAATCTTTGTGACCTTGATTTCGGAATTGATTTCTTATATTTGATACCTGAAGACACAAGTGATAAAAGAGAAGTTGGAATTCATCAAAATTATAAACTTGAATGTTTCAAAGTACACCATCAAGAAAGTAAAAAGTGATAAATGTTACCCTTTTAAGTAACTTTTACTTAAAAGTAAAATATGTAAAAAATCTTTAAAAATATATTTTATTCTTTGTACCATATTGTACAGAAACCACTGTAGCAGATATGTTTTAATAGAACTGTATGAATGCATATAAAGTATGCTCCTTTAGTTCCTGGATACAAAAGGTTACATAAATATTGCGTAAAAGGATTTTCTGGAAGTGTTGGCAGCTAAACAGCTAGACCACTGAATTTTGCTTCCAAAACTACCTCTTCATATCAGAATTTCACAGCATGTCATAGATGTCACTAGACCTCTGTTCAGTAAACTGACATTAGAATCCCAATAAATTAAAGAAAAGGAAAATAGAAAGGCCACCAAAATATTTGCAAATTATATCTTTGGGAAATGCAAATCAAAGCCACTAGACACGCACAAGAATGTGTATAATTAAAAAATCCCCCCCCCAAAAAAATCCCTAAATATTTGGTAATTAAGAAATATAATTAAAATAATCTGTGGGTCAAAGTGGAATCACAATGGAAATTAGAAAATATTTTTAACCAGTCATGAATGAAAATATGACATATCAAAACTTGTGAGATACACCTAAATACTTTGCCTTAGTGGAAAAGTATTACTTGTTCAAAACACATATGTTAGAAAAGAAGAAAGACTGAAAACCCAATTTGAGCATCCATCCTCAAGAATCTAGGCAAAATAGCAGCAAATTATACCCAAAATGGAAAATAGAAAAAAAGAGAAGAAATTAGTGAAATAGAAAACAAAAAGCACAGTAGAAAGGATCTACAAAGCCAGAAATTGAAAAGATTAATAAAATTGATATATTCCCAGTGAGACTGACTTTGAAAACGAGAGAAAGAAGGCAAAAATAGTCAACATCAGGAACGAAAAAGGGGGTATGTAGATCCTGTTACATGAAAGAGATAATTGCAGGATTTTATGAACAATATTATGTCTAAAAATTTGTTTAAATGGACAAATTCCTAAAAAAAGAATTCAAATAACTAAAACTGACTTAAGAAGAATGATATCTGAATAGTCCTATTACTATTAAAGAAGATGAATTTGTAATTGAAAACCTTCCCACAATGGAAACTACAGGCCCAGGGGCTTCACCAGTGTAATTCTACTAAACATTTAAGGAAGAAATCATTTCACTCTTATACTGCTCTTCCAGAAAATACAAAGTTCCTAATTTATTCTTTGAGGCTGACTTAATCTTAATACCAAAACCTGATAAGGCCATTATGAGGATAAAATTTTACACAACTCAATTTCATTCAGCTTTACTTTATCAAATAAAATATTAGCAAATCAAATCTAGCTGTATATAAAAAGGTTCCATGTGAAACCCAAGTTGACTTTATTCCAGGAGTACAAGGTTAAATTAATATTTGAAAATCAGTCAACATAATAAAGGAGAAAGTAATATGATAATCAAAATAGATGCAGAAAAACATTTGATAGTGTTCAACGTCCATTCAAGGATTAAACCTCTCAAATTAGGAACTGCAGTTAACTTTGTTAATCTGATAAATAGTATCTTCGAAAAAAAAAAAAAAGACACTAACCCATAGCAAGTATCATACTTAATGGTGAAATGCTGAAAACTTTCCCTTTGTGATTATAAAGAAGACAAAACTATCCATTAACACCACTTCTGTTCAGCTTCATATAGGTGGTCTTAGCCAGTGCACTAAATCAAGAAAAAATGAGAAGTATAGGTATTGTGACAATAAAAATGTGTTTTTTTCCACAGATGATATGATTGAATATGTAGGGTCCTAAAGAATTTACCGCTAAATTATTAGAAGGAATAAGTGACTTTTAGCAAGGTTGCTAAATACAGTACAAGGTCAAAATACAAAATTCAAATAAGTTTTATACGTCAGCAAGAATTTAAAAATGATACATATTCATGTATAAAAGCATCAAAAAATTCAAATACCTAGTGACAAATATTTTAAAATTAGTGTATCAACACCTTCACACAGAAAACTATGAAATATTACTGAGAAAAATTAAATAAATAGAAGAATATATGTTCATGGACAAGATGACTCAGTATTAGAAAGAGGTCAGTTCTCCCCAAATGTATCCATAGTTCGATGTAAATTGTATGTTAGAAATTATAACAAGTTTTATATGGAACTCCACTAAATGATTTTTAAATTATATGGAAATACAAAAGAAAAAGAGTCAAGATACTTTTGAAGAACAATAACATGATAGGATCTGCTAGAGTGGCTAGCAAGACTTTATTGTAAAGATACAGTAATTAAAACAATGAGGTATTTGTCAGATAGAAAAACAGACCCATGAAATAGTATAGAGCCCAAAAACAAAGACACACATATTTTGGCACTTAATAGGACAAAGTAGTCATGCAAACCCATGGGGAAAAGATAGTCTTTTCATGTGTTTGTTGGCAATCTGTATATCTTCTTTGGAGAAATGTCTATTTAGGTCTTCTGCCCATTTTTGGATTGGGTTTTTTGGTTTTTTTTGATATTGAGCTGAATGAGCTGCTTGTAAATTTTGAAGAGTAATCCTTTGTCTGTTGCTTCATTGGCAAATATTTTCTCCCATTCTGAGGAATGCTCAACATCACTAATCATTAGAGAAATGTACATCAAAACTACAATGAGGTATGACCTCACACCAGTCAGAATGGCCATCATCAGAAAAATCTACAAACAATAAATGCTGGAGAGGGTGTGGAGAAAAGGGAACCATCTTGCACTGTTGGTGGGAATGTAAATTGATACAGCCACTATGGAGAACAGTATGGAGGTTCCTTAAAAAACTAAAAATAGAACTACCGTATGACCCAGCAATCCCACTACTGGGCACATACCCTGAGAAAACCATAATTCAAAAAGAGTCATGTACCACAATGTTCATTGCAGCTCTATTTACAATAGCCAGGACATGGAAGCAACCTAAGTGTCCATTGACAGACGAATGGATAAAGAAGATGTGGCACATATATACAATGGAATATTACTCAGCCATAAAAAGAAATGAAATTGAGTTATTTGTAGAGAGGTGGATGGACCTAGAGTCTGTCATACAGAGTGAAGTAAGTCAGAAAGAGAAAAACAAATACCGTATGCTAACACATATATATAGAATCTAAAAAAAAAAAAAAAAAAAGTGTTTTGAAGAACCTAGGGGCAGGACAGGAATAAAGACGCAGACATAGAGAATGGACTTGAGGACACAGGGAGGGGGAAGGGTAAGCTGGGACGAAGTGAGAGAGTGGCATGGACATATATACACTACCAAATGTAAAACAGATAGCTAGTGGGAAGCAGCTGCATAGCACAGGGAGATCAGCTCAGTGCTTTGTCACCACCTAGAGGGGTGAGATAGGGAGGGTGGGAGGGAGACACAACTGGGAGGAGATATGGGGATATACGTATATGTATAGCTGATTCACTTTGTTATACAGCAGAAACTAACACACCATTGTAAAGCAATTATACTCCAATAAAGGTGTTAAAAAAAAGTCTTTTCAACACATAGTGCTGAGTTAATTGGAAATCTATATGAAATTTTAAAAATCTCAACACTTTCCTCAATTCTACACAAAAATCAATTCCAGATGGACTGTTGTAAAATTAACAAGAAAATAATGTTTATAGATGAAAATGTGAGACACCATTGCAAACTTCAGGTAGGAAAAATTTTCTTAAATAGGACAGAAAAAAATGCACATCCATAGAGGAAATTATTGATAAATTGGACATTATTTTATTTTTTTATATTTATATTTTTCTTTTTTTTTGGCTGCGTCAGGTCTTAGTTGTGGCGTGGGGTCTTCGTTGTGGCATGTGGGCTTCTCTCTAGTTGTGGCACGTGGGCTTCAGAGCGTGTGGGCTCTGTAGTTTGCAGCATGTGGGCTCTCTCCTTGAGGCGTGCGAGCTCAGTAGTTGTGGCGCACAGGCTTATTTGCCCCGCGGCATGTGGGATCTTAGTTCCCCCACCAGGGATCAAACCTGCGTCCCCTGCATTGGAAGACGGATTCTTTACCACTGGACCACCAGGGAAGTCCCAAATTGGACATTATTAAAATTAAGAAATTGTTTATTAAAAGACACCATTAAGTGAGTGAAAAATCAAGCCTTAGTGGAAGGTTATTTGCAACACATATATGGGCTTGTATCAGAATATATAAAAAACTATAAATTAATAAGATAGAAAACCCAACAGAAAAGTAAGTAAAAGACTTGAATAGGAATGTCACAAATACGTATACCATTGGGAAATAAGCATCTGAAAAGGTGTTCAACCATATTAGTCACTAGGGAAATGTAAATCACAGCCACAGTGAGACACCATTTTACACCCACCACCTGGTGGGTGTGTAAATTAGTGCAATTACCTTGGAAAACAGTTTGGCATTATTTACTAAGATGAACATATTCATACTCTTTAACCCAGTAATTCCACTTCTAGATGTATCACATGTGCACCAGGAGACATGCACATAACTCTTCACAGCAGCATCATTCTTCTTTTTTTAAGTTTTTTTTTTCTAAATAAATTTATGTATTTATTTATTTTTGGCTGTGTTGGGTCTTCGTTGCTGTGTGCAGGCTTTCTCTAGTTGCAGCGAGCAGGGGATACTGTTCGTTGTGGTGCACGGGCTTATTGCGGTGGCTTCTCTTGTTGCGGAGCAGGGACTCTAGGAGCGCAGGCTTCAGGAGTTGTGGCATGTGGGCTCAGTAGTTGTGGCTCGCGGGCTCTAGAGCGCAGGCTCAGTAGTTGTGGTGCACGGGCTTAGTTGCTCCCCAGCCTGTGGGATCTTCCTGGACCAGGGCTCGAACCCGTGTCCCCTGCATTGGCAGGTGGATTCTTAACCACTGCGCCACCAGGGAAGCCCAGCAGCATCATTCCTTTTATTTATTTTTTAAATTTATTTATTTTATTTATTTATTTTTGGCTGCATTGGGTCTTCGTTGCTGCGCGTGGGCTTTCTCTAGTTGTGGTGAGTGGGGGCTACTCTTTGTTGCGGTGCGCGGGTTTCTCATTGTGGTGGCTTCTCTTGTTGCGGAGCATGGGCTCTAGGCACATGGGCTTCAGTAGTTGTGGCGCACGGGCTTCAGTAGTTGTGGTTCGCGGGCTCTAGAGCACAGGCTCAGTAGTTGTGGCGCACGGGCTTAGTTGCTCCGCGGCATGTGGGATCTTCCCGGACCTGTGGCTCGAACCTGTGTCCCCTGCATTGGCAGGCAGATTCTTAACTGTTACGCCACCAGGGAAGTCCCAGCAGCATCATTCTTAACAGCCCAAATAATAAATAAATCGTGTCATATTTGTAAAATGGAATAATACACAACAATGAAAATGAAAAAACCCTGAAATTATTATTACATTTAGCAACATGGGTAAATTTCAGAAACAAAATATTGAGTGAAAAAAAAGGAAATAACAATACAAACCCTAGGATTCCACTTATAAAAAGTCTCCAAATAGGCAAAACTGAACTATTTGTCTTAGAAATCAGGACTCTGGTTATTTGGCAAGACAGGAAGAGTGACTGGGACGGGGTACCAGGGAAACTGCTGAGATGCTGGCGATGCCCTGGATCTTGACCCCGCCAGACAGTGGTTTTATGGGTATTTGTGATAATTCATTGTACTTTTCTAGGTGGTTACACTTTACCACCAAAAATGCACTCTATGAAGTACTGCTAAGATTTTATTTTTTTTATTATTAGATTTTTCTAATAATGAAATACAGAAAATTGGGATCAAATACTTCTTCCCTTATCCCTATAGGTGACACTTTCTAGCCTTTCTCAGTGTATCTGGCATATCAGAATATCAGGTTTATGATCCTATAAGATCATGGTCACAAAGACATTGTTTGCCAGAAAAGAAAAAGTCCTACTTCTCATTGTAGAATCCAGAGGTGTCTGCTCTATTTTACCCCAGAGAGCTCTGAAACAATGAACAACAGAGCACAAAGAGAGTAGCACAGAGAAACACACAGAGGGACAACAGTCTACCCTGTCTGGTTCTGATGATCTGTGGAAACTCCTCAAATGGACGATTCCTATTATTCTTTCTCATCAGAATTAACCTGTGTAAATCTGCCATTCCCTGCTATAAAGGGAGATACTGTTCTATTGCTTCAGGTATGAATTAACCACTTGCCCCAGTGAAGGTGTTTATTTCAAAACCTTTAAAGGCTAACCTACTGCCAGATGGGAGCTTAGTGAAACCTGAAGTCATTTATCTTTGATCTACTTGCAGAAAATCCTTGTCTCTGAACAATTCAAACTTCACAAGTGAGTGAGGTTTGTAGGTAAGCAGAGGGCTTTGATAGATGCTACAATGGGGGCTGCAATAATCAAATGTAGATCGGTTATGGTCAAAGGGACTTGTTTCATCATGGATTAACTTGATTATTGAATTTTACAACTCTGGGCTGCTAAGGAAGAGATCTTGAATTGTTTCCTACCTGTGACCATCTTCTTCAGATCTGCCTTTAACTCGCTTCTGCAAAGACCCACTGTCTGCTTTTTTCTGAGGAAATTATTATTATAAATAACTACATAAAGGTATTAAAGCTATGTTTTGTTTAGCTAGAAATTTTTAGAAGGTGGAGAGAAGTGGGCCATGTTTCAAAAATGTAAATGCAGTTGAAGAGAATCCCTCAGCCGAGCAGAGTCTTCACCAGCCATTTGGCTGCAGTGAGGGAAACATATTAAGGCTGCCTGCACTGGAGCGCAGTTCCAGCGAGTTCTTGGAGCTACAGGGAAGTACTGAGGCAAACCTTTCATCCTGTTGAATATAAAAAGTAGGTTTCACTCATTTGTTCATTCAGCAAATACTTATTGAACATCTACTATATCAAAGTCACTGGTACTTGAGTGTGAATTGCCGAAAAATGCTGCAACAGTACAATGAAAGAAAAATAGGAAGAACTATATGAAAGTAAATATCAAATTAAGGTTACACTTAAATACAGATAAAAACACTTTCCTCTGAAAACAAGATGACTATGAGGCATATTCCTGATTCTCTCCATCACTCTCATTAGTAGTAAGCCAAACCATAGGTCTATTTGTCTAGAGGCTGTTATCCTGAAGTACAGACATGCACAGATGGAGTTAATTAGCTGCCCTTGAGCTAGGCTTACTTCCAATTGCCTTGACTTTGATGGAAACATCATTAAAGAAACTGATCCTTTAATAGCAATCCCTGAGATTCCATAGCCTGTTAAGAAAACTGAGGAAGCAGAAGAGATTTCTGTCATATCAAGGAGTCTGAAGTCTTCTCTTTCAGAATATTGCAAAATGGCCTCTCTATTATATCAGATGCTATAGCCTAAGAAATGATGCAAATGCATTAATAATTACTATAATGTCTGTTTCCTACTGAGATAAAACTGGTTTAAGTCCAGCTCAACAAAACACATATAAAGAGGCAGCAAGCAGAAGATAGATTTTTTCCCCTTAAACTTAAAACAGGACACTGTACTTGTCTTAATAGATAACAGCTCATGTTACCATACATGTAATTAACATTACCTCCAAAAGCAAAATAAACATAAGATAATAATTCTTCATTTCCTGAGGGACAAAATGGGATATTTTCTATATTTTATCTTCTCTTGTTTGTTGAGCCTTTATGAAATTTGGTCTTCATTTTACTAAATGTGTAACTGTAAGATGCAAAATTTCCTGGAAGTACAGCAAGAAGAAATTTAGAACACAGAAAGCTTTTGCACGGCCAAGGAAACCATTAACAAAATGAAAAGGCAACCTACCAAATGGGAGAAAATATTTGCAAATCATATCTCTGATACGGGGTTAGTATGCAAAATACATAAAGAACTCATACAACTCAATAGCAAAAACAAAAAATTGGATTAAAAAATGGGCAGAAGATTTGAATAGATATTTTTCCAAAGAAGACATACAGATGATGAACAAGTACATGAAAAGATACTTAACATCACTAATCATTAGGGAAATGCAAATCAAAACCACAATGAGACCACCTCATACCTGTTAGAATGGCTATTATCAAAAAGACAAGCGATAACAAGTGTTGGAGAGGGTGTGGACAAAAGGGAAGGAATGTGCGCTGCTGGTGGGAATGTAAATTGGTGCAGCTACTATGGAAAACAATATGGAGGTTCCTCAAAAAATTAAGAATAGAAGTACCATATGATCCAGCAATTCTACTTCTGGGTATTTATCCAAAGAAAATGAAATGAAAATGAACCCCCATGTTCATTTCAGCAATATTTACAGTAGCCAAGATATGGAAACAACCTAAGTGTCCACTGATGGATGAATGGATAAAGATGTTGTGGCATGTATATACAATGGGATATTATTTAGCAATAAAAAAGAAGGAAATCTTGCCATTTGCAACAGTATGGATAGGTCTTGAGTGTATTATGCTAAGTGAAATAAGTCAGAAAGAGAAAGACTGATACTGTATGATCTCACTAAAACAAAACAAAAACAAAAGAATGAGCTCATAGATACAGAGAACAGATTGGTGGTTGCCAGAGGCAGTGGGCTGGGGAGGAAGTAGGCAAAATAAATGAAGGGGGTCAAAGAGTACAAACTTCTAGTTGTAAAATAAATAAGTCATGGGGATGTAATGTACAGCATGGTGACTATAGTTAATAACACTGTATTGCATATTTGAAAATTGCTAAGAGTAAATCTTTAAAGTTCTCATCATAAGAAATTAGGTATGGTGATGGATGTTAACTAGACTTACTGTGTTAATCATTTCACAATGTAGACAAATATTGAATCAGTATATTGTATACCTGAAACTAATATAACATTATACGTCAATTATACCTAAATTTTTTAAAAAAGGGAAGTGGGTTTCCCCCAACATTAAATCATAGACTTGTAGAAAGAGAAGGGGCTCAGAAAGGACACCAGGAGCATGTTTCCCAGCTGAAAAGCTGACCCTTCTCATAAGGAGAGCTTCCCTGTGCATCGGGGCCTCTAAAATTTCTCTCCTTGGCTTCATTGGCTCCTTGTTTGACTCTCTCTCTGCCACATCTCTGCCCACCTTAACTGAAAGTAATAAAGGTGAGCTCTCCAACCACAGTCCAGAGAAAGGAACTCTTATTATCCATGAATCTGGGTGCCCATCAAGTGCATGTTCTTTTCGAAGACCTAATCCTTTTCACTCCTCATCAATAGACTAAACTCACCATCATTTCATTCCTCTATTTTTATTAGTAGATACAGCAAAATATCCTTTTTTTTAAAAAGAGGAAATAAAAGAAAAATCTCCTTTGAAATACTCTGAAAGTTTATCGTTAAAAATAGAACTCCCATAAGATCCAGTGATTCTACTTCTGGGAATATATCCAAATGAAAACATTAACTCAAAAAGATCTGCACCATGTTCACAGCAGCATTATTTACAAAAGTCAAGACATGGAAACAACCTACGTGTCCATTACCGGATGAATGGATAAAGAAGTGTGGTATGTATGTACAATGGAATAACATTCAAACATAAAAAAAAATGAGCAAATTCTACCATTTTCGACAACATGGGTGGACCTTGAAGGTATTGTGCTAAGTGAAATGAGTCAGACAGAGAAAGACAAATACTGAATGATCTCACTTATATGTGGAATATAAAAAACACCAAAACAGGGGCTTCCCTGGTGGCGCAGTGGTTGAGAACCTGCCTGCCAATGCAGGGGACACGGGTTCGAGCCCTGGTCTGGGAAGATCCCACATGCCGCAGAGCAACTGCGCCCGTGAACCACAATTACTGAGCCTGCGCGTCTGGAGCTTGTGCTCCGCAACAAGAGAGGCCGCGATAGTGAGAGGCCCGTGCACCGCGATGAAGAGTGGCCCCCACTTGCCACAACTAGAGAAAGCCCTAGCACAGAAACGAAGACCCAACACAGCCATAAAGAATAAATAAATAAATAAATGAATCACAAGGGAAAAAAGAAAAAAAAAAAGAAAAAAACAAAACAAAACAAAAAAAACCCCACCAAAACAAAAAACCCCAACCCCCCCAACAAATTTACAGAAAAATTGATCAGATTTGTGGTTACCAGCGGTAAGGGTTGGGGGAGGGGGAATTGAAGAAAGGTAATCAAAAGGTATAAACTTCTAGTTATAAGATAAATAAACACTAAGGATGTAATGTACAACATGATGACTGTAGTTAACACTTCCACATGATATATAGGAAAATTGCTAAGATAGTACATCTTAAGAGTTCTCCTCACAGGGAGATATTTTTTTTCTTTTTATTGTACCTATCTGAGATGAGGGATGTTAACTAAACCTATCTTGGTAATCATTTCACAATATACGTAAATCAAACCATCATGCTGTACAACTTAAACTTATACAGTGATACATGTCAATTACTTCTCAATAAAACTGGAAAACAAACTGGAATAAATTTATCAAAAGAGGTGCAGTGAAAACCGCAAAACATTGTCAAAAGAAATTAAAGAATCCATATCACATATTCATGGATCAGAAGATTTAATATTGTTAAGATGGCCATACTCCCCAAAGTGACCTATAGATTCAATGCACTTCCTATCAAAACCAGGTACTCTCTTTTGCAGAGGTTGAGAAGCTGATCCTAAAATTCATATGGAAATAAAAGCAACTTAAAGTAACTAAAGCTATCTTGAAAAAGAAGAACTAAGTTGTAGGACTCACACTTCCTGGTTTCAGAATTGACTACAAAGTTACATTAATTGTGACAGGGTGGTACCAGCATAAAGAGAGACATATAGGTCAATAGAACAGAATTGAGAGTCCAAAAATAAACCTTCACATTTATGGTTAATTTATTTTCATCAGGATGCAAAGGGAATTTGATGGGGGAAAGAATGGTCTTTATAACAAATGTTGCCCAGACAACTGGATATCCACAAGCAAAAGAATGAACCCAAACCCCTTCCTCACACTGTACATAAAAGTAACTCAAACTGAATCATAGAATTAAACTTAAGAGCTAAAGCTATAAAACTCTTAGAAAAAAACATAGGAATCAATATTCATGACCTTGAGTTAGGCAACGTTTTCTTAGATACAACACCAAAAAGTACACCTAACAAAAGGAAACAATACATAAATTGGACTTGATCAATTAAAAACTACTACTACAAGTGATACCATCAAGAGAGTGAAAAGACAGCCTACAGAATGGAAGAAATATTTACAAACCATACATCTGATAAGGGTCTAATATCTAGAATAAAGAAAACTTACAACAATAATAAAAAGATAACACAATTAATAAATGGGAAGTGGATATGAATAGACACTTCTCCAAAGGAGACAGACAAATGGCAAATAAACACATGAAAAGATATTCAGTATCAGTAGCCCTTAGGGAAATGTAAGTCAAAACAATACCATTTCACAACCACTAGGATGGCTATTTTTAAAAAAAGGCTGATAATAACAAGTGTTGGTGAGGATGTGGAGAAATTGAAACACTCATACATTGCTGATGGGAATGTAAAATTGTGCAGCTGCTTGGAAAACAGATTGGTAATTCCTTAATTACTATATGACCTAGAAAGTTCTCTCCTAGGTACCTACCCGTGAGGTTAGAAAACACATATCCACACAAAGACTTGTATATGAATGTTCATTGTATTATCATTATAGCCAAAAGGTGGAAACAATCAAAGTGTTCATTAATTCATGAATGGATAAATAAGATACAGTATATTCATGCAGTGGAACATAATTCGGCAATAAAAATTAAAGAAGCACCAATACCTGCTATAACATAGAAAGCCCTTGAAAATATGCTATGTGAAAGAAGCCAGTCACAAAAGACCACATGTTTGTATGGTTCCTTTTATGTGAAATGTCTGGAACAGGCAAATCATAGAAGTGGAAAAATGATTAGTGGTTGCCTAGGGCAGGGGGTTGAGTGTGTGGAGGAGAATGGGGGATGAGTGATTGCTAATGGGAATGCTGTTTCTTTTTGGGTGACAAAAATGTTCTAAAATTAGATTGTGATGATGGTGACACAACTCTGTGAATATACTGAAAACCATCGAATTATATACTTTAAATAGGTGAATTGTATGGCATGTAAATGATATCTCAATAAAGCTATTAAAAGGAAGGATAAAGGGAGGGAGGGAGCAAGGGAAGAAGTGAGGGTGGATGGAGGAACTAGAGCTTTGACTCAAAGGAAATGTTTTGAGGGACTGGAACAAAATGTGTATATTCTCAGCACCAGAAAACACCACAAACAAATAGACCCTCATGTGTACAAATAAAGGAAAGGACATTAAGTAAATGAAGATAATTAAATAGATTGTATAGAGGGTGTGCATTTTAGTTTATGTCTCTAGCACATTAGAACAATGTAGGTTGTTTTGGAAAATTAGTTTTGGCATACTGATCAATCTTACCTTGTTCAAAATCTAGAGATCTGATACTGCACCTGTGAATCATCCTAGCATTTATTAAGCACCCACTTACATTTTCAGCATGGTTAGACATGGAAAAACCTAAAAACTGGATCCTAGTATTGTATTTGATGAAACAAAGCAAAAACACATGAAGTGGGAACCTAGCTAAATACACTTTAACCCATTCAACATATATTTAAAGACCACCTGTGATGTACAAAGGACTGTTTTTGAGTAGGAGAAGGCTGGGGATAAAGATAAAAGTGGGTGAAACTATGTTCTCTTCCCTCAAAATATTCAAAGTCTATTATAAAACATCTTCTCAAATAGGTGTAATACAAGGCATTATGTGATACAGGCCTAAAAAAGGTAAACATTTTAAGGGGAGGTCAGAGAAGGGCAAACTAATTTAGGGCTGATGGGATTAGAGAAGACTTCAAAAGCCTTCTAGCTGTTGATCTGTTTCTCACCTTCTCTCTTAAAACAAAACAAAAACTTAATATTTATGCATTCTGTTTTAATTTTAATCAAAATTATAAAAGATTCAGATAGTTCCACAAGGTTATTAAGACAAAAGTCTCCAGCCAGCCTTATTTCCACCTGTGCATTTTCCCCTCCCAGAGGCCACCAGTTTTACCTCTTTTAGCTGATTGTTTTGGTATCCCTTTCTCTAAATAACAAACTTGTATCACTATTTCTTGACTTTTCAGTTTTAGGCATTAGCTATTGACTTACCACTACAAAAGAAGAGAATTTAGCTTTATTTCTTTCCAAGGCCTTCATGACACATTGCTTCTTTCCCATTCTTTCATTCTCTCATTAATTCATTTTGTTTAGATTTATATTCAGTGTTTACATTATTATGTCTGCGAAGTACTATTTGCAATTGAGCCATCTGGTAAACCATGATTTATCTTTCCCTTCCTAAACTGCTTTTCATTTTCCCTATCTTGTTTTTCATTCGTTTGATTTCCTATCTCTTACCTGCTAAGGACTAATAAATCTCTTTCCCCAGGCAAGTTTTCTCTCTTGATACTGAAACCTATAGATTTCTTTATTAATTCAACAAATCATCAACTGACCACCTACCGTACATCTGGCATTGTACTGAAACTAAGCACTTTAGATATATTATCTCAGTTAAACCACATGATTCTATTTTGAGTTAGGTACTATTATAAATATACCTTTTACAGAGAAGGAAAATAAAAAGTTAGCACTTTAGAAAGTGCTAACTTGCCCAAGTACATAGCTATGTAGAAACATGATGTAAAGTCAAGCAGTGGGACTTAAGAACCTATGATCATAACCACCTATACTTTACATTCTTTCAGTAAATATATTTCAACTGGAAGCCACCATGAGTCTGGCATGGTCTGTACCATGATAAATAAATCAGACTATTCTTGCCTTCATGGAGCTCACAGTCTAGCAGGTATGACACACAAACAAGATGATACAATAAGAATGCAATGGATACGCCAATAAAGATGTTAAAAAAAAAAAAAAGAATGCAGTGGAGGACATGGGATAAGTGAAATTAATAGTGAATAGAAGAATACATAGAAATTAGCAAGAAATAAAAAGACTTTCATTTTTAGAAATAAATATTGAGCACACATCAGTGCCAGGCACCGTGCTAGGTGCTGCTGACACAATGTTAAAACAAACAAGAATTTTCCAGGCTGGGAGAGGAATAGGAGAGAGGAAAAGGAGTGATCCAGGCAGAGGAAACAGCATGTGCAAGGGCCAAGAGATAAAAGAGCATAAACTGTTCAAGGTACCGAAAGCAATTCGGAATAACTATAGTATATAATTGTAAGGTGGGGGGTGAGGTATGAAGTTGAAGAGATTTAAAAAAAAACCAATCAGAGAGGTCTGTAAAGGCAATGTTGAAGAGCTTGGACTTTAATGACAAATTTGGTACTCACAGCGTGCATGTGCAGAGAGAGAGAAGTAAGCATATTTGTGGTTTAAAACTCTTTCTTGATTACAGTGTGGAGAATGGATTAGATGGAAGTATGAAAGCATACCTGTTTTTTGTTGTTGAGTTGTAAAAATTCTATATATATTCTGGATATGACATCCTTATCAGATATATGATTTGCAAATATTTTCTCAAATTACTTGGATTGCTTTTCACTTTCTTGATACTGTCCTTTGATGTACAAGGTTTCTTAATTCTGATGAAGTCCAATTTATCTATTTTTGTTGTTTGTCATTTAGCAATATTTAAGAAACCTTGTGAAATACAAGGTCATGAAGGTTTGCGTCTATGTTTCCTTCAAAGAGTTCTGTAGCTTTAGCACTTAAACCTAAGTATATGATCCGTATTGAGTTGATTTTTGCATGTGGTGTGTGGCAGGATCCAACTTCATCCTTTTGCATGTGGTCATCCAGTTGTCCCAGCACCACTTTTTTTCTTTTTTTTATAAATTTATTTATTTTCTTTACATTTTATTTTTGGCTGCGTTGGGTCTTCATTGCTGTGCGTGGGCGCTCTAGTTGCGGCGAGCGGGGGCTACTCTTTGTTGTGGTGTGTGGGCTTCTCATTGCGGTGGCTTCTCTTGTTGCCGAGCACAGGCTCTAGGTGCACGGGCTTCAGTAGTTGTGGCACGTGGGCTCTAGAGCGCAGGCTCAGTAGTTGTGGCGCACGGGCTTAGTTGCTCCACGGCCTGTGGGATCTTCCTGGACCAGGGCTCTAACCCATGTCCCCTGCATTGGCAGGTGGATTCTTAACCACTGTGCCACCAGGGAAGCCCCCAGCACCACTTGTTGAAGAGACTGTTCTTTCCCCATTGAATGGTCTTGGAACCCCTGTCAAAAATCAATTGACCATAGATGTATGGGTTTATTTCTGCACTAACAGAATAAACCAATTCTATTCTATTGATCCTTATGTCTGTCTGTATGCCAGTACTACACTATTTTGATTACTGCAGCTTTGCAGTAAGATTTGAAATTGGGAAACGTGAATCCTCTAACTTTGTTCTTCTGATTCAAGACTGCTTGGGCTATTCTGGGTCCCTGCAATTCCATAAGAATTTTAGGACTGGCTTTTCCATTTCTGCAATAAATAAATAAATAAATAATAATAATAATAAGTAATAATAATAAACTCCATTGGGGATTTGATAAGGACTGTATTTAATCACAAGACGGTTTGGGAGAATATTTCTTCTTAAGAATATTAAGCCTTCCAATCCATGAATGCAGGATGTCTTTCCACTTATTTAGGTCTTTAATTTTTTCAGCAATATTGCATAGTAGGAAGTGACAGTTAAGTTGACAGAATGTGTGGAGTGAGAAGGGAAGGGAGTGACCTGGTGTGGCATCTGGGCTCGGGGTTCAGGTGTCTGACATAGTGGCTGGTGTGGGACTCCATGGTGGGAAACCAGGGCAGAGACTACAAGGAGGAAACATTGTTGAATTGAGTTTAGACATATCCAGACTCAGTGCCTATGAGATATTTAACTCAGAGGGTTAATAATCCTCTTTTAAAACACGCTTACTTCAGCAAGAGTGGATGTTTTATACTAAACATGACTTTTTAAAACTGAGAGTTCTCTTTCAGGAGATTTCTTTGTCATCAAAGAAAGAATATGTTTGGTATAGTTTTTGCATTGTGTATTTTATTGCATTTTTTGTATTGTGTCTTTACTATATCAATAGGCTATTACACATTTACCTCAAGCAATTAGAATCTCATTTAAAACAATAAATGCGATGGGCCCCCGGCCTGAGGAGCAGGGGTGGGAGCTTTGAGACTAGGGTGGTGCAAAAGCCATGTGGATAACAGGCTCTTGGTGCTCCAGCCAGGCATCAGGGCTGTGCCTCTGAGGTGGGAGAGCCAACTTCAGGACATTGGTCCACAAGAGACCTCCCAGCTCCACGTAATATCAAACGGTGAAAATCTCCCAGAGATCTCCATCTCAATGCCAAGACCCAGCTCCACTCAACGACCAGCAAGCTCCAGTGTTGGACACCCTATGCCAAAGAACTAGCAAGACAGGAACACAACCCCACCCATTAGCAGAGAGCCTGCCTCAAATCATAATAAGGCCACAGACACCCCAAAACACACCACAAGATGGGGACCTGCCCACCAGAAAGACAAGATCCAGCCTCATCCACCAGAACACAAGCACTAGTCCCCTCCACCAGGAAGCCTACACAACCCACTGAACCAACCTTAGCCACTGGGGCAGACACCAAAAACAATGGGAACTACAAACCTGCAGCCTGTGGAAAGGAGACCCCAAACACAGTAAGTTAAGCAAAACGAGAAGACAGAGAAACACACAGCAGATGAAGGAGCAAGGTAAACCCACCAGACCTAACAAATGAAGAAGAAATAGGCAGTCTACCTGAAAAATAATTCAGAATAATGATAGTAAAGATGGTCCAAAATCTTGGAAATAGAATGGAGAAAATACAAGAAACATTTAACAAGGACCTAGGAGAACTAAAGAGCAAACAAACAATGATGAACAACACAATAAATGAAATTAAAAATTCTCTAGAAGGAATCAATAGCAGAATAACTGAGGCAGAAGAACGGATAAGTGACCTGGAAGATAAAATAGTGGAAATAACTACTGCAGAGCAGAATAAAGAAAAAAAAAATGAAAAGAATTGAGGACAGTCTCAGAGACCTCTGGAACAACATTAAATGCACCAACATTCGAATTATAGGGGTCCCAGAAGAAGAAGAGAAAAGAAAGGGTCTGAGAAAATATTTGAAGAGACTATAGTTGAAAACTTCCTTAATATGGAAAAGGCAATAGTTAATCAAGTCCAGAAGCACAGAGTCCGATAGAGGATAAATCCAAGGAGAAACACGCCAAGACACATATTAATCAAACTATCAAAAGCTAAATACAAAGAAAAAATATTAAAAGCGGCAAGGGAGAAACAACAAATAACATACAAGGGAATCCCCATAAGGTTAACAGCTGATCTTTCAGCAGAAACTCTGCAAGCCAGAAGGGAGTGGCAGGACATATTTAAAGTGATGAAGGGGAAAAACCTACAACCAAGATTATTCTACCCAGCAAGGATCTCATTCAGATTCGACGGACAAATTAAAACCTTTACAGACAAGCAAAAGCTAAGAGAATTCAGCACCACCAAACCAGCATTACAACAAATGCTAGAGGAACTTCTCTAGGCAGGAAACACAAGAGAAGGAAAAGACCTACAATAACAAACCCAAAACAATTAAGAAAATGGGAATAGGAACATACATATCGATAACTACCTTAAATGTAAATGGATTAAATGCTCCAACCAAAAGACACAGACTGGCTGAATGGATACAAAAACAAGACCCGTATATATGCTGTCTACAAGAGACCCACTGCAGACCTAGGGACACATACAGACTGAAAGTGAGGGGATGGAAAAAGATATTCCATGCAAATGGAAATCAAAAGAAAGCTGGAGTAGCAATTCTCATATCAGACAAAATAGACTTTAAAACAAAGACAATTACAAGAGACAAAGAAGGACACTACATAATGATGAAAGGATCAATCCAAGAAGAATATATAACAATTGTAAATATTTATGCACCCAACATAGGAGCACCTCAATACATAAGGCAAATACTAACAGCCATAAAAGGGGAAATCGACAGTAACACAATCATAGTAGGGGACTTTAACACCCCACTTTCACCAATGGACAGATCATCCAAAATGAAAATAAATAAGGAAACACAAGCTTTAAATGATACATTAAACAAGATGGACTTAATTGATATTTATAGGACATTCCATCCAAAAACAACAGAATACAATTTCTTATCAAGTGCTCATGGAACATTCTCCAGGATAGATCACATCTTGAGTCACAAATAAAGCCTTGGTAAATTTAAGAAAATTGAAATCGTTTCAAGTACCTTTTCTGACCACAATGCTATGAGACTAGATATCAATTACAGGAAAAAATCTGTAAAAAATACAAACACATGGAGGCTAAACAATACACTACTTAATAACCAAGAGATCACTGAAGAAATCAACATATACCTAGAAACAAATGACAATGAAAACATGATGACCCAAAACCTATGGGATGCAGCAAAAGCAGTTCTAAGAGGGAAGTTGATAGCAAAACAATCCTACCTTAAGAAACAAGAAACATCTCAAAAAAACAACCTAACCTTAAACCTAAAGCAATTAGAGAAAGAAGAACAAAAAAAACCCAAAGTTAGCAGAAGGAAAGAAATCATAAACATCAGATCAGAAATGAAAAGAAATGAAGGAAACAATAGCAAAGATCAATAAAACTAAAAGCTGGTTCATTGAGAAGATAAATAAAATTGATAAACCATTAGCCAGATTCATCAAGAAAAAAAGGGAGAAGACTCAAATAAATAGAATTAGAAATGAAAAAGGAGAAGTAACAACTGATGCTGCAGAAATACAAAGGATTGTGAGAGATTACTACAAGCAACTATATGCCAATAAAATGGACAACCTGGAAGAAATGGACAAATTCTTAGAAATGCACAACCTTCTGAGACTGAACCAGGAAGAAATAGAAAATATGAACAGACCAATCACAAGCACTGAAATTGAAACTGTGATTAAAAATCTTCCAACAAACAAAAGCCCAGGACCAGATGGCTTCACAGGCTCATTCTATCGAACATTTAGAGAAGAGCTAACACCTATCCTTCTCAAACTCTTCCAAAATATAGCAGAGGGAGGAACACTCCCAAACTCATTCTACGACGCCACCATCACCCTGATACCAAAACCAGACAAAGATGTCACAAAGAAAGAAAACTACAGGCCAATATCACTGATGAACATAGATGCAAAAATCCTCAACAAAATACTGGCAAACAGAATCCAACAGCACATTAAAAGGATCATACACCATGATCAAGTGGGGTTTATCCCAGGAATGAAAGGATTCTTCAATATATGCAAATCAATCAATGTGATACACCATATTAACAAATTGAAGGATAAAAACCATATGATCACCTCAATAGATGCAGAGAAAGCTTTTGACAAAATTCAACACCCATTTATGATAAAAACCCTCCAGAAAGTAGGCATAGAGGGAACTTACCTCAACATAATAAAGGCCATATATGACACACCCACAGCCAACATCGTCCTCAATGGTGAAAAACTGAAACCATTTCCACTAAGAACAGGAACAAGACAAGGTTGCCCACTCTCACCACTATTATTCAACATAGATTTGGAAGTTTTAGCCACAGCAATCAGAGAAGAAAAAGAAATAAAAGGAATCCAAATTGGAAAAGAAGAAGTAAAACTATCACTGTTTGCAGATGACATGATAGTATACATAGAGAATCCTAAAGATGCTACCAGAAAACTACTAGAGCTAATCAATGAATTTGGTAAAGTAGCAGGATACAAAATTAATGCACAGAAATCTCTTGCATTCCTATACACTAATGATGAAAAATCTGCAAGTGAAATTAAGAAAATACTCACATTTACCACTGCAACAAAAAGAATAAAGTATCTAGGAATAAACCTACCTAAGGAGACAAAAGACCTGTATGCAGAAAACTATAAGACACTGATGAAAGAAATTAAAGATGATACAAATAGATGGAGAGATATACCATGTTCTTGGGTTGGAAGAATCAGCATTGTGAAAATGCCTATACTACCCAAAGCAATCTACAGATTCAATGCAATCCCTATCAAACTACCACTGGCATTTTTCACAGAACAACAACAAAAAAATCTCACAATTTGTATGGAAACACAAAAGACCCCGAATAGCCAAAGCAATCTTGAGAAAGAAAAACGGAGCTGGAGGAATCAGGTTCCCTGACTTCAGACTATACTACAAAGCTACAGTAATCAAGACAGTATGGTACTGGCACAAAAACAGAAATATAGATCAATGGAACAGGATAGAAAGCCCAGAGATAAACCCACGCACATATGGTCATCTTATGTTTGATAAAGGAGGTAAGAATATACAGTGGAGAAAAGACAGCCTCTTCAATAAGTGGTGCTGGGAAAACTGGACAGGTACATGTAAAAGAATGTAATTAGAACACTTCCTAACACCATACACAAAAATAAACTCAAAATGGATTAAAGACCTAAATGTAATGCCAGACACTATTAAACTCTTAGATGAAAACATAGGCAGAACACTCCATGACATAAATCACAGCAAGATCCTTTTTGACCCACCTCCTAGACAAATGGAAATAAAAACAAAAATAAACAAAAAGGACCTAATGAAATTTAAAAGCTTTTGCACAGCAAAGGAAACCATAAACAAGATGTGAAGACAACCCTCAGAATGGGAGAAAATATTTGCAAATGAAGCAACTGACAAAGGATTAATCTCCAAAATATACAAGCAGCTCATGCAGCTCAGTATCAAAAAAACAAACAACCCAATCAAAAATGGGCAGAAGACCTAAATAGACATTTCTCCAAAGAATATATACAGACTGACAACAAACACATTAAAGAATGTTCAACATCATTAATCATTAGAGAAATGCAAATCAAAACCACAATGAGATATCATCTCACACTGCTCAGAATGGCCATCATCAAAAAATCTACAAACAATAAATGCTGGAGAGGGTGTGAAGAAAAGGGAACCATCTTGCACTGTTGGTGGGAATGTAAATTGATACAGCCACTGTGGAGAACAGTATGGAGGTTCCTTAAAAAACTAAAAATAGAGCTACCATATGACCCAGCAATCCCACTACTGGGCGTATACCCTGAGAAAACCATAATTCAAAAAGAGTCATGTACCACAATGTTCATTGCAGCTCTATTTACAATAGCCAGGACATGGAAGCAACCTAAGTGCCCATCGACAGATGAATGGATAAAGAAGATGTGGCACATATATACAATGGAATATTAATTACTCAGCCATAAAAAGAAATGAAAATGAGTTATTTGTAGTGAGGTGGATGGACCTAGAGTCTGTCATACAGAGTGAAGTAAGTCAGAAAGAGAAAAACAAATACCGTATGCTAACACATATATATGGAATCTAAGAAAAAAATAAATGGTCATGAAGAACCTAGTGGGAAGACGGGAATAAAGACGCAGAACTACTAAAGAATGGACTTGAGGATATGGGGAGGGGGTGGGGTGAGATGTGACAGGGTAAGAGAGTGTCATGGACATATATACACTACCAAATGTAAAATAGATAACTAGTGGGAAGCAGCCGCATAGCACAGGGAGATCAGCTCGGTGCTTTGTGACCACCTAGAGGGGTAGGATAGGGAGGGTGGGAGGGAGGGAGATGCAAGAGGGAAGAGATATGGGGATATATGTATATGTATAACTGATTCACTTTCTTATAAAGCAGAAACTAACAAAAAAATAAAATAAAATAAAATAAAACAATAAATGCTCTTAAATATTACCATAAGGACTTCCCTGGTGGCACAGTGGTTAAGAATCCGCTTTCCAATGCAGGGGACACAGGTTCGAGCCCTGGTCCAGGAAGATCCCACATGCCGTGGAGCAACTAAATCCGTGCACCACAACTACTGAGCCTGCGCTCTAGAGCTCTCAAGCCACAACTACTGAGCCTGTGTGCCACAACTACTGAAGCCCACATGCCTAGAGCCTGTGCTCCACAACAAGAGAAGCCACCGTAATGAGAAGCCCACGCACCACAACAAAGAGTAGCCCCCACTTGCCGCAGCTAGAGAAAGCCCACGCACAGCAACGAAGACCCAATGCAGCCAAATTAACTAAATTAATTTAAGTAAAAAATATATTACCATAAGAAATAATCTTTTCTTTGAATTTTAGCATAGAATACACTTAAGGGTTCTCTACCTTTGGATAATGTTGGCCCCTTTATACTTACCATATAATTTTCCTTTTAAGTATTCTGCGATTAATGGCACAAGTCAAGTACAGTATACTTTTAATCAAGTATGGAAATATTTTCTGACATACTTCATTCCTATTTCTGTCACACCCCTCTCCCTCATACTGCCCTCTCCACTTACAATATCAGAGAGAGTCATACAGAGTGAAATAAGTCAGAAAGAGAAAAACAAATATTGTATATTAATGTATATATGTGGAATCTAGAGAATTGGTATAGATGACCTTATTTGCAAAGCAGAAATAGAGACACAGAGGTAGAGAACAAATGTATGGATACCAAGGGGGAAAGGGATGGGGTGGGAGGAACTGGGAGATTGGGATTGACACATACGCACTATTAATACTATGTATAAAATAGACAATTGAGGGGAACATACTGTATAGCACAGGGAACACTACTTAATGCACTGTGGTGTCCTAAATGGGAAGGAAATCCAAAAGGGAGGGGATATATGTATAATGTATGGCTGATTCATTTTGCTGTGCAGTAGAAGCTAACCCCAATATATGTTAAGTGCACACAACAGGTGACACTCAGCTCCTTATCAGCTCTTCTAGGAGGTGGAGAGACTAAAATAAATGTTGTGATGCTTTGCTACCTAGCAGAGGTTAATTTTGCATATCTACTGGTATATTATTTAATACCAGGAAGAAAAACTTTTTGTATATTATTCTGTAACATGTTTATTAAAAGATAACATCTTATTTTTAATTATTCAATTTTTAAAACCAATCTGTAATGACTGTCCTGAACTAGCTGTGTAAACCTCAAGGTTTTTAAAAATCAAAGTAAAGTGAATATAGAGCATAAATTTATGGTGAAAAACATTAGAGTGCTAATGCATAAACAAGACCTAAATCAGGGCACTATCCTACATTACTGTAGTTATAATGAATAGTGACTCTATAAAATGAGACACTGTCTGCATCATATGAATATTATCAATGACAGGGCTTTTTAAAAATTATTAAAATGGCAAGAGTACAAATAGCTTTTACCAGTAGTGTTCAGACTGTAATATCAACATTAAATCAAAGTCTATGGACAGAAAAGTTAAGAGATTTAGGAGAATTTAGGGGAAATGAGGAAACATCACTGAACTTGGTACTCTACATTATAGACAGCTGCCACAGGCAAAAAATAAATAAATAAAATGGCAATTAAGTTGATTGCAGTATTTTAATATTTTAAAGAAAAACATATTAAAAATACAGATTTTTTTTAATTTTTACATTCTTGACAGATATAGCATTACCTACCTTTCTAAAAATAGTAGGGGTAAACAACTGCAGAAAATGTATGTTAATTAGTGGTACAACACTATGTATTTAAAAACCCTGACACGCTCGTACTATCTACTGCTTTGAAGTCAGATTATGGCCTAGAGTTAATGTCACGTTGGTTCCAAAATGGAATATGGGGTCCCAGGCCAGTATTGGTAAACTGTGCCTATTGTGGCACAACTTGTCCAGCCATGAAAGCATAAATCACAAAGAAAAAATCAGTTTTGTAAAAACACTTTTCCCTCTTTTTATAATCTTCTTTATTTACTCTGGATAGTTAACATAACAGTGTTCAATAGTGAAGTAAGCAGATTTTATACTCACTATTACTGTATGGATAGAAAGAGCCATATGCATTTTTGTTTTTTATAAGTCATCTCAGATCACTGTGATATGGCACATGAAAAGAGAGATTCAGAGGCGCAACATTAATAAATTCATTTAACATTGGCAAGCATTCAAAAGATAAATGCAATCATATAGCAAAAAAAAAAAAAATCAGTTTGAAACTCTGACCTCTCCCAAGGATATGAAGAATCTTTTCACGTGTCAGAAATCTCTATAGCAAAGATTCCTATAAGAGAGAAAAAAAATATGTAGATTAATATTTTCAACTCAGTGATTTCATGATGAATAAAAAAATGTGTTCTAATATTACTTTGGTAAGACTTAGGATTTTTCCCTCAGCTTCTGTGAAAGAAAACAGATACAATGTATTTTTTCACTCAGTTTCACAAGCTGTGATACATCCATGTCATGGAATACTGTGGATTCAACAATAAAAAAGAATGAACTATTGACACACACAACTTGGATGGATCTCATGGGCACTGTGCTAAGAGAGAGAAACCAGTCTCAAAAACTGACATCCCATGTGTGATTCCATGTATACAACATTCTCAAAAGGACAGAATTATAGAGCTGGAGAAGAAATTAGTGTTTGCTCAGGGATAGGGAGGAGAACGAGAGGGCTGTGATTATAAAAGGGTATCATGAAGGAATGAGCTCCTCGGGGCTGATGGAACAATTCAGAACATTGACTATGGTGGCGTCATATGTTCTCTGTGTAAAAAAACTGTGCACACACACAAGTGTGTGTAAAAACTAGTGAAAACTGAATAAGGCCCATCGACTGGTTAATTATGCCAGTGTCAGTTTCCTGGTTTGTAAGATATTGCCATTGGGGAAGCTGGGGGAAGGATATGGTGGGACTATCTGTACTATTTTTGCAACTACCTGTGAGACTGCTGTAATCATTTCAAAATAAAAAAAAGTAAAACAAAGCAAAACAAAACTGTGTTACAGTCACACAATGGAATATTACTCAGCAGTTAAAAGGAATATCCAATAATATCTGATACATGCAACAAGCCGGATAAATCTCAAATATGTAGTGCTGAGTGAAAGTCAGCCACTACAGACTGCATACCACATGATTCCATTTATATGACAACCTGAAAAGGCAACACTATAGGAACAGGAAACAGATCAGTGGTTGGGGGAAAGTAAATTAAGTACACTGACTGTTGTCTGGATAATAGGTGGCAGCCAAAGGATACCATTTAAGACTAACAGCAAAAACTTAAAATTTAAAAAATAGGGTACTTTAAGGGTACTATTAAAAGTATTAATAGAAAGGTAACCATTATAATAAAACACAAAACTTCTTCAATATCAAAAGAAATGTTCACAAGCAAAGAAGAATAACCAAATAGAGTAAATATCACACAGTAAACACGGTTATCATAACATAAGATGATATGACCGAGTTGAGGCCAAATTTAACAGTTATATCAATAATATGAAGGAGCTTAACTCACCTGTTTTAAAAAAATTTCAAAATGATTCATAAAGCAAAACTCAAATCCATACTATATAAAAGCAAGATACTTAAAATGCAGTGATTCAAAAAAGTTAAAAATAAAGTAATGGACAAAGATCTACCAGGCAAATGGAGACAATAAGGAAACAGGAGTTGTAACTCTAATACCAGACAAAGTAGGCATCAAGTCCTTCCTCCTTCCAAAAAAATTAAACGCATCAGAAAATAACACTTCATAAAAGCCACATTCACAATAAAGATATGACAGTTCAGAATATCTATGCCACAAATAAAACAGCAAACCACCTATATAAAACAAAATTTATAGGAGACATAAGAAAAAATAAAAACATACTAATAATAGATTTTAAAGCACCATTCTTAGTAAAACAAGTGAACAAAAATTAAACGACATTATAAAAGAACTAAATAAAATTTAAAAGGCAAATCTTTTAGATATATTACACTATACTCTGATAAGAAAGAATATATCTTCTCAAGTGCACATGAACTGTTCACAAAAATTGATCATGCAGTAAAGTACAAAGAAAACATCAGTAGTGTCCATAAAATAGAAATATTATAGACAATAGTCTCTGATCACAATGCAATAACATTAGAAATTAAAAATGAAACCAAAACAAACAAAAAAGCTCTTCTCATTGAAAATTAAAAGATTTTCTATCAAATAACTCTTGGGTAAAAGTGAGAATACAAACAGAAATTACAGAATTTCTGAAAAATAATGATCACAAAAACACTATAGATCAGAATCTATGGGATAGATTTAAAGCAGTGATCACAGCAAAATTCATACCTCTGAATATCTACATCAATAAAAGTGAAAGAATGGTAATAAATGAATTAAATTTCTAACTCAAAACTCTAGGGAAAAAAACCCAACAAAGTAAATGAAAAAGCACAAGGAAGGAAATAATATAAATAAAAACAGAAATTAATAAGAAAGAAAAACAGATTAAATCAATAAATCAAAATGCTGGTTCTTTGAAGCAATGAACAAAGTAAACAAACCATAGGCTAAGGTAATCAACAACAAAAGGGAGAAACATACATATACAAATGAGAAATGACAATAGGATATAACTATTGATACAGAAGAAATTTTTAAATTTATAAGATATTGCATTGGTTACTTCTGTGCAAATAAGTTTGAAAACCTAGATAACTGAAAACCTAGATAACTTTTAGACAAATAGACATAGAAAGCTTAAAAAGACCAATTTCCAAAGAAGCAACAGAGGAGTTCCCTGGTGGCGCAGTGGTTAAGAATCCACCTGTCAATGCAGGGGACACGGGTTCGAGCCCTGCTCCGGGAAGATCCCACATGCCGCAGAGCAACTAAGCCTGTGCACCACAACTACTGAGCCTGCGCTCTAGAGCCCGCAAGCCACAACTACTGAGCCCGTGTGCCACAACTAGTGAAGCTCACACACCTAGTGCACATGCTCTGCAACGAGAGAAGCCACAGCAATGAGAAGCCTGCGCACTGCAACGAAGTAGCCCCTTCTCACCGCAACTAGAGAAAGCCCGCGTGCAGCAATGAAGACCCAACGCAGCCAAAAATAAATAAATTAATTAATAAATTTTAAAAAAAAAGAAGTCGTGTCAAGGCTTTAAAAAAAAAGCAATAGAAAAAGTTATTAAGGAAGTACACCCCACAAAAAAAAAGAACCAAGGCTATGTGGTTTGACAGGTAAACTCACCCAAATCTTTAGAGATCAAATAATCCCCAACTATATAAATTGTTTCAAAGCAAGGTAAACAAAAAATTCTCAAATTCTTTTTTTGAAACAAATATAACATTGATATCTAAACTTGATAGACATAGCACAGAGAGAAAATTACAGACCAATATCACTTACGAATATTGATACACCACAGATCTAAAGTAAATGAAATAGTAGTGAACACCAAGAAAATAATACACTATGACCAAGTAGGGGCTATGCCAGAAATTCAAAGATGGTTCAATACTTGAAAATCTATTAATATAATTCACATATTAATAGTTCTAAAGAGAAAAACCATATCTTCATAGATGATAAAAAGGCCCTTGACAAAAGCATCCTTTCCTAATAAAAAGTCTTGAAAAAATAGTAATGAGTAGTATTTCCTTAATATCATAAAACATATAAACCTCAATCCTAAAGCCAGTATCTTACTTAATGGGCAAACCCCATTGGCATTCTCACCACAGGTCAGAATTAAAACAAGAATGTCCACTTTTGCCACAGCTATTTATCATTATTCTGATGATACTGGCAAATGCAATCAACTAGAGAATACAATTCAAGAGATACATACAGGAAAAGAAGAAATAAAATTATCTCTTTTTGCAGATGACATGATAGTATATCTGGAAACCCCTAAAGAATCAATGACAAAACTTAATGAAACAGTAAAAGAATTTAGCAAGGTAATGTGATAGAAAATTAACATGCAAAAATAGCATCTTTTGAAGATACAATGAATGGAGGAAACCCCGTTTACAATAGCAACAAAAAATAATAAAATCTTTAGGAATGAACTTAACAAGAAATGTTCAAAACCTATATAAAGAAAAAAAATACAAGCCATTCCTGAAAGACACAAAGCAAATTTAAACAAATGGAAAGACATCTCTTCTTCTTAGGATATCTCAACATAATCAACAAAAATGAAAAATGAAAGCAAATTGAAACAAATGAATCTAATGTATTTCAAATGTATACCATAAACACAGTGAAAAGGGAAAAAAAAAGAATTACTTCAAGTAAGTTATGAACACAGTATTTGACTATATGCCTTCAAGACTTGGGAAAGGTAATGTATGGGGATAGAAAGGAAGAATTGCAAACAGATTCTGAACTTTTTTTACTGTAGTAACAGTAAACAGCCTGTTTACTGTAGTAACATAGATGAAGACATTTTGAAAGTATTTTAGATGCATTCTGGGGTTGAGCAAATGAATACCTGTGTTGCTGTGTTGCTGTTGTTGAGCAAATGTGCTGATGTTAAACCAGGGCTCTCACTGGAGAAGAAAGGATGTACAAATACAGAACGGAAGGAGGCAAGGGAGAAACCTGTGAGGATGGTTCAAACTGGAGGTATTAGTTATTGTAAAAAAAAAAAAAAAATGTCTGTTGGGGGCGGTGGGGAGAGGGCGAGAGAGAGAGAGGGAGGAACAAGTGCAAGAGTGTGAGTGCATGAGACAGCACGTGTTGTGTCATAAACACAGAAAAAGCAAATGTGGTAAAATTTTAATAATAGTGAGTATGGGTAAAAGGTTGCACAGATGTTCTTTGTATTATTTTAGTTAACTTCTTGTAAGTTGGAAATTATTTCTAAATAAAAATGTTTTTACGAAATTTGTGGCATACAGGAATATATCTAAAATATTTTCCTCTGAAAAATTAGCCTATTATTTTCCTGAAGTATATGTATTTTATGGTGCTGTAATAATTAGCCAATATTTTGTTAATGAAAGTATATGAAAAAACTGTATGTTGTAGAAATAAAAAGAAAATCAGATTTTAAAAATATAATTTATGTAGACATTAGATAAAATAGACCTTTCTTTAACATATTTATATAAAACTAATTATCAAAATATTTTTATGTCTACATATCTAATTATGTAATGATGTTTAAATAGCACTATTAATGGTAGACTGTTAGGGAGTTTTCTTACCCCCTCAGATATTCAGTTTTTATTGCTATATGGTTCCCGAAGAATGGATCCTTAAACCACTTACTCTTCTAATGATCGATCCAGGCCTCGGTCAGGAGATCGACGGTGAGCACGTTCTGGTGAGTGACATTTTGCATTTGGCTTTATCGTGGAACTCAAATGATAAGCATTACTTGAGTAATTCTGGCGGCGAAGTTCTTGCACAGCTCTTTCCCTAAAGCAAAACATTGAGACTTTTACTAAACTTTATATCCAGCGACATTATTAACACTGTCGTAGAACTATAGTTCAAATCATGCTTTAAAATCTAAGCATCATGAAATAACCAAAATCTATGGTTATCCAAGGAACAGTGCTTTCCAGGCTGAACGTGGCATAGAGACACACTTACCTTTCAAAGCGCTCTGTCCCTAGTTGTCTCTTGGTAATGTCTAAATCAGCTTCCAACTGCGTTACGATGTTCCTGAACTGGGCCACGTCTCTACTCTGGATGGCCCTGTGTAAAAGAATGTGAGTGACAGTTAATTACAGGTAAAATACGGCTAGGACTCCTAGAGTACAAGAAACCATGTTGGCAATGGTTTCTCAGCTGGATCCAAGCAAAATTGTCATTTTCATAGATGTATTAGTGCATCTATAATATGCCAGCTTTAGATGCAGTAAATGTGCAAAGTAGCCTACTAAAAGCCTAAGCTGTCCCAGCCCCATTCAATTAGTTAAACCTTTTCTGTCTCAGTTTCCCTATGTTTAGAGGGGTAATATTATCTATTATCTACCTATATTACTTATTTACTGCAGATCATTTTTACAAGTGTACTTTAAGGTATTAGGTGCGTATTCCAGTGCATATAATACTGGAATTCACTAGCACCACAATGAATGTGTGTGTATATATGTACATTTAATCGACCAAATGCCTTATATATACTTGTAATGAAATTTGATATATCTACTGTTAAAAACAAAATCTCTTCAATTTAACAGGATCTTCCTTAGGGCTAAACACTGCCTCAAAAACCCTGTGATAAGGCACACTACCATGAGGCAGATGACACAGGTGAATGCTGCTTGCACAGAACATTCTATCCTCTCTGCTAGCTTTCAGGACTGCATTACAGACTGCTGGAGTCTAAACTTTAGAGACTAAGAACACTCAACTTTATCAAGCTTACTTGATACTACTCACCAGCCAGTCTAAAACAGAATGTACCCCTTAAGGTGGGAGTGTCGGCACACTTCACTGAGGCAATTTCCACCTACGGCTTGAGGAAATGATCCTGCAGAACTGGTTGAAGGTACCCCAAAAGCCCAGCTGCAGTGATTGAAAAGAATGACTCAATCACAGCTGCCACAACCTAAAATCAGTTTCTGAAGGAAACGGGCCCTGGCTTTGCAGCCTTTGCTCAGTCGGGGGCTCCTACAAGTGGCCGATTTCTGAGACCGTGATTCCTGTCCTTCCCCACGTCCCCTGCTTGGATGGGAGGACAGAGTTGAGGCTGGATGAAAAAGTGTTATAGGTGGGACAGATAAGAACAGAAGCTAAGGGTCCCCATGAAGTTTTGTGAGAGGTGAGTTTAATAGTAAAATATTAAGTTTAATAATAAAATATTAAGTTTAATAATAAAATATTTTAATAATAAAATATTACTTTAATATTTTAATAATAAAATATTCACTATGTTTAATAATAAAATATTCACTACGCAGGCAGGCATTTCCACCTAATCCTCCAGTCTTGTAAATAAGGTGCTAATGGTATTAGGGATTCTTGAAATTAAAAAAAGTCAAAATCAATGCTCTGGGGGAAGTCTTCAGCATTCTGTAAATGCAGTAGTTCTTCCAGATTACCAGTATACACTTACAGGTACATAGGTACATAGGGAAATATCATGTGGCAAATGGAAAGACTCGGTAGCACTAGCAGGTGGGTCCATAAATAGAAAAATTCTGCTGGTTTCAGAAGTGCTTAATTTCTTCTAATCTGGTTATTTCCTAAAGGCAATATGTTAAATCAATAGGTGTTCATTTATACCCAAACAATCAACAAAGATGGTTAAACTTAAATTTAGATAAATTTAGATAAACATATAATAGAAATAAGTACTAAATCTTAGACAAATCACAATACTTTGGGTCCTCAGTTTAATTAATAGCAAATTATGGCACTAAATTATCTAAATGCCAGCTTTAAAATTCTATTAATCTATAAAGTACCAAAAATTTAGAAATATGACTTTGTTATCATATTGCTAACCAACTCACATTTTGTTTTCTGCCAAACAAAGGTGTTCTTTAAGAAGCTGAATTTCAGATTCTTTTTCTTGAAGTGCTATCTGAGACTGATATTCTTTGTCTCGATTGGCCACCAGCAAAGCTTCTAGATTCTGCATGGAGATTCTCTCATTTGTCATCTGACTCCTGAGGAGTTCTATTTCAGAACGAGCAGAATCCAACTCATTCTCCATCTGTACAATAACAGGAAGATACCTATACTTATTCCTATTCGTTCACTTAACTGATGTATTATCAGAGACTCATAAAATGTCTGTATTATGTTATAAACTGACAACCACTTTTAATTTCTTGATTAGAAATTGTGTCCTCCTTCTTACCGGATATGCACACACACTGAGTATCACTTTCCCCAACTCTCTGATAATATCAGAAAGTTCATTAATTTAAGTAAAGAGTTATTAATCTCAAACTTCAAACAATTTCCATTTGCAGCTTTGATATTTCTTAATTTATTTCTGCAAGACTGACATAGTAGTATCTGTAACTACTGCTTTGTCCTGAGTTGGGTGAATTATAAACACCTAACTTCCTGACGGAATGTCATCACGCTCCATAGTTAAGAAAGATAAGGAGTAATTGCACATTCCCTCTCTTGCATGATCCTGTGGAAAACTTCACTTTTTGAAGGTTATCTTGAGCCTAAAATACGTTCTGTAAGCCAAATGTTTCTTCAAAAGGAGGAAAACCAGACATCACTATTTAGAAAAAAATTATTCCTTATCTCATAATACACATTATAATAATTTATATATGCATTTAAAAAGTTAAATGTACAAAGATAAAACCTTAAGAAAAAAAAGTTAAATAAAAATGAAATTATTAGGAAAGGGGCGGGCAGGTAGGGGAAGAACTTTTTAGACTAGATACAATTAAAAAATGAAAAAACAAACCTATTTATACTCATTATAAACAAACAAAATTTACGAGGAAAAAAACCAGATGAGAATAAACTCAGTAAATAGTTAATATCTTATTAATATAAGGAAGATGAACAAACTGATGAGAACTATGAACTAATGATGTGAACAGAAAATGTACAAAATACAGCTAATTAGTAAACATATAGAATGACTTACCCTTACTAATAATCAAAGAAATAGAAATTAAATCAAGACGGTATTTCTAGTCCAGGATTTCTTAACTTTGACACTACTGATCTTTTGGGTTGGACACTTATTTGGCGTAGGGAGCTGCCCTATGCATTACAGGATGTCTAGCAGCATCCCTGGCCTCTACTTACCAGAGATCCATGGCATCCCCCCACCCTGGTTGTGACAGTCAGAAATGTCTATAGACATTGCTAAGTGTTTCCTGGGGAGCAAAATCTCTTTCAGGTGAACCAATGTTGTAGTTCATCAAACTGGCAAATTTCTTAGTTTTTGTGTTGATTAACATCAAAATGGGCAATGGCAATCTCATATCCTTGCTGGCAGGAATATAAAATGGAGCATCCCTTCTTTGGTAACAGCTTAATTGGAATATAATTCACATACCATACAACTTGCCCATTTAAACTGTACAGGTCAATGGTTTTTAGTATATTAACAGAGTTGTATGATCATACCACAATCTCACAATCTATTGTGAGAACTTTTTCATCATCCCAAAATGAAACCCAGCACACATCAGCAGTCATTCCCCCACCCCTACCCCAGCACTAGCCCTAGACAATCCCTAATCTATTTTCTGTCTCTATGATCTGCTTTATTTTGAACATTTCATATAAATGGAATCATACAATGTGTGTGTGGTCTTATGGGATTGCCTTCCTTCACTTAGTGTAATGTTTTCAAGAGTCATCCATGTTTTAGCAGGTATCAATACTTCATTACTTCTATTGCCAAATAATATTCCCTTGCATAGATGTAGGAACATTTGAGTTATTTACACTTTTTGGCTATTATAAATAATGCTGCTAAGAACATTTGTATGTAAGTTTTTACATGGACCTATGTTTTCATTCTCCTTTGATAAATAGCAGTGGGATTTCTGGACTTTATGGTAATCCTATTTTTTCACATTTTGAGGAACTGCCAAGATGTTTTCCAAAGAGGCCTATTTTACATTCCCACCAGCAATGTATGAAGGTTCCAAGTTTTCCACATCTTTGCCAACATTTGCTACTGTCTTTTTTAAATTATAGCCATCCTAGTGGTTATGAAATGGTATAGTTTTGTTTTGCATTTCTCTGATTGTTAATGATGTTGAGCATCTTTTCATGTGCTTTTTGCCCACTTATGTAGTGTCTATAGAGAAATGTCTATTGAGATCCTTTCCCCATTTTTTGAGTTGGGTTATTGCTAAGTTGCAAGAGTCCTTTATATACTCTGGATACAAATCTCTTATTAGATATATGATTTGCAAATGTTTTCCCCATTGTGTGCATTGTCTTTTTACTTTGTTGATATCATTTGCAGCACAAAAGTTTTTTATTTTGATGAAGTCCTTCTAATCTATTGTTTCTTCTGCTGTATTTGTGGTGTGACTCTAAAAAAGCATTACCTAACCCAAGGTCACAAAGATTTATTTGTATGTTCTCTTCTTAAGAGTTTTATAATTTTAACTCTTACATATAGGCCTATAAAACATTTGAAGTTAATTTTTGTATATGGTATGTGATAGGAATCCAACTTCATTCTTTTCCATGTAGATGTTCAGTTGTCCCAGTAGCATTTGTTGAAAAGACTATTCTTCCCCCATTAAATTGTATTGCTACCAATTTTTCAGACATCATTTCACTACAAATGTAAGAGTTTATTTCTGGACTCTCAATTCTGTTCCACTGATCTATATATCTTTCCTTATGCTAGTACTACACTGTCTTGATTACTATAGACAGTTTTGAAATTGGGAAGTGCTCTGATTTTGTTCTTTTTCAAGATTGTTTTGGCTATTCTGGGTCACTTGCACTTCCATATTAATTTTATGTCATCTTGTCAGTTTCAATGAGGAAGCCAGCTGGGATTCTAATAGGCATTGTATTGAATCTGTAGACCAATTTGGGGTAGTACTGCCATTTTAACAGTGTTAAGTCTTCTGATCCATGGATGTGGGATGTCTTTCCTTTTATTTGGGTCTTTCATTTCTCTCTCTCTCTCTCTCTTTCTCTCCCTCTAGCTATCTCTCTCCAAACTGGAAATAACAGATGTCCTTCAAAGGATGAATGATTAAACAAACTGTGTTACAGGAATGAACCACTAATATATGCAACAACCTGGATGAATCTTCAGAGAATTATGCTGAGTGAAAAAATCCAATCCCAAAAGGTTACATATCGTATGATTCTATCTATATAACATTCTTGAAGTGACAAAATTTACAAGTGGAGAAGAGATTAGCTGTTTGTTTCCAGGGGTTAAGGAGAGGTTGTGGATAGGAGGGGAGTAGATATAGCGCTAAAAAAGGGCAACATGATGGGTCCTGTGATAGAAATGTTCCATATCTTGCCTGAAACAATGTCAGAAGCCTGGTTGAGATATTATACTATGGTTTTGCAAGATGTTACCATTGGGGGAGGCCAGGTAAAGGAGACACAACATTTCTTTGTATAGTTTCTTATAATTGCATGTGAATCTACAATTATCTCAAAATCAAAAGTTTAGCTTAGAAAAATTATTTGTCTGTCCCTTATATGCATAGTACAGCTGAAGAAATACAAAGATAAATAAGACAGTTCTTACACTTGAAATACAGCTTATTATGGGGATAAACATATATACATAAATAACTAAATTCTAAGGCAAAAAAATTTACGTCAGGAGTATTTAAAAATACTATGAGAATTAGCCTGATGACTTCACACCCATCAGGATAGTTATTAGCAAAAGAGAGAGAGAGGTGGGGGAGGGAGGGAAGGAGGGAGAGTGGTAGAGAGAGAGAGAAAAAAAGAAAGAAAGAAAGAAAGAAAGAAAGAAAGAAAGAAAGAAAGAAAGAAAGAAAGAAAGAAAGAAAGAAAGAAAGAAAAAGAAAGAGAGAGAAAGAGAGAAAGAAAGAGAAAGAGAGAAAGAAAGGCTGAAAAACAAGTGTTGGCAAGGATGTAGAGAAACTGGAACACTTGTGCACTGTTAGTGGGAATGTAAAATGGTACAGCTGCTTTGGAAAACAGTACGGAGGTTCCTGAAAAAATTAAAAATAGAATTACCATATGATTACCATATGATCCAGAAATCCAACTTCTGGGTAGAGACCCAAAGAAAATGAAAGCAGCATCTTGAAGAGAGATTTATACACCCATGTTTATAGCAGCATTATTCACAATAGCTAAAACATGGAAGCAACCCAAGTGTCCACAAACTGACAAATAAATAAGCAAACTGTGGTATATTCACACAATGGAATATTGTTCAGCCTTAAAAAGGAAAGAGAGGGTGGAGTCAAGATGGAGGTGTGGGAAGACGTGGAGTTAGCTTCTCCCCACAACTAGGGCGCCTGCTGGCCGCTGGTGGGGGACTCTGACACCCAAGGAGATGGGAGGAAACCCAAAGTGAACCAGTAGGATGTAGGGGGACTGAGCGGGGAGGAGAAGTGGAGGCCAGACAGGGTCTGCGCCCCCTAAGGCCGGGGAGATCAGGAGAGGCAGGTGGGAGGGACTCTCCCAGAAGAGAGGGAGAGGAGTGGACGGCCATCGCCTGGCCCACTAGGGCCAGGGAGCCTGCTGAGCTCCCAAGCCAGTTCCCCCTATCCAAAGCCCGATCCAGGCCACATGCATCCTTGAGGGCATAGCAGGGAGGCCGGAGAGATCAGGAGATGCAGGTGGGATGGGCCATCCGGGAGGAGCGGGAGAGGAGTGGAGGACGATTGCTCTGCCCACTCGGGCCCGGGGAGCCTGCTGAGCTCCCAGGCTGGTCCCCTGCCCTCCAAGGCCACCCACCCCTCATTGGTCCTGGGGGCATAGGAGGGAGGCCGGGGAGATCAGGAGAGGCAGGTGGGAGGGGCCCTCCCAGACCGGAGGAGCAGGAGAGGAGAGGAGGGCATTTGCCCTACCCACTCAAGCCCAGGAAGCCTGTTGGGCTCCCAGGTGAGGTTCCCTGCCTTCTAAGACCAGGGGTGCGGGGCACGCCTGGGCCCCTTCTGTTCCTAGAGCCTAAGCCCCACCCCCCCACATCCCCCAGGGTCTTTTCCAGCCGTGTGGGTCCTAAGCATAGGCCCCGCCCACTGCCCAAACCTCACACTTGCTTGGGCCCTGCCCTCCACAGCCAAGGTCTTCCCCCTCCTTTTTTTTCTTTTCCCTCCTCTTTTTTACTTTTGGGGTACTGATGTACCTTCTGGTTGCTGATTCATCTATATTTTTATTTTTATATTCTTTCTAACATATCTGTTAGTTTCCTAGTCTAATTTTATTTTTTACTTTGTTATTGTTCTCTCTCTCTTTTTTTTTTTTTTTTGCCACCCCATGTGGCTTGAGGGATCTTGTTCACGAGCCCAGGGTAAGGCTGAAGCTCCTGTGGTGGGAGCTCCAAGTCTGAACCAATGGACTAACAGAGAACCTCAGACCCCAGGGAATATTCATCAGAGTGAGGTCTCACAGAGTTCCTCATCTCATCACCAAGACCCAGCCTACAAACCCCAGTGTTGGAAGCCTCAGGCCAAATAACCAGTAAGACAGGAACACAATCCCACTCATAAAAAAAAAAAAATGAGACAGCAAAAAAATATGTCACAGATGAAGCAGCAAGGTAAAAACCTACAAGACCAAATAAATGAAGAGGAAATAGGCAATCTACCTGAAAAAGAATTCACAGTAATGATAGTAAAGATGATCCAGAATCTCAGAAGTAGAATGGAGGCACGGATTGAGAAAATACAAGAAGTGTTTAACAAAGATCTAGAAGAACTAAAGAACAAACAAACAGAGATGAACAACACAATAACTGAAATGAAAAATACACTAGAAGGAATCAATAACAGAATAACTGAGGCAGAAGAACGAATAAGTGAGCTGGATGACAAAATGGTGGAAATCACTGCAGAGGAGCAGAATAAAGAAAAAAGAATGAAAAGAATTGAGGACAGTCTCAGAGACATCTGTGACAACACTAAACACACCAACATTTGAATTATAGGGGTCCCAGAAGAAGAAGACAAAAAGAAAGGGTCTGAGAAAATATTTGAAGAGATCATAGTCAAAAACTTCCCTAACATGGGAAAGGAAATAGTCACCAAAGTCCAGGAAGCACAGAGAGTCCCCTACAGGATAAACCCTAGGAAAAACACACCAAGACACATATTAATCAAACTAACAAAAATTAAATTCAAAGAAAAAATACTAAAAGCAGCAAGGGAAAAACAAAAAATAACGTGCAAAGGAATCCCCATAAGGTTATCAGCTGATTTTTCAGTGGAAATTCTGCAGGCCAGAAGGGAGTGGCAGGATATAGTTAAAGTGATGATAGAGAAAAACCTACAACCAAGATTACTCTACCCAGCAAGGATCTCATTCAGATTTGATGGAGAAGTCAAAAGCTTTTCAGACAAGCAAAAGCTAAGAGAACTCAGCACCACCAAACCAGCTTTAAAACGAATGCTAAAGAAACTTCTCTAGGCGGGAAACACAAGAGAAGAAAAAACCCCACAAAAACAAACCCAAAACAATTAAGAAAATGGTAACAGGAACATACATATCGATGATAACCTTGAATGTAAATGGATTAAATGCCCCAACTAAAAGACACAGACTGGCTGAATGGATACAAAAACAAGACCCGTATATATGCTGTCTACAAGAGACCTACTGCAGACCTAGGGACACATACAGACTGAAAGTGAACAGATGGAAAAAGATATTCCATGCAAATGGAACTCAAAAGAAAGCTGGAGTAGCAATACTCATATCAGATAAAGTAGACTTTAAAATAAGGACTGTTACAAGAGATAAGGAGGGGCACTACATAATGATCAAAGGATCAATCCAAGAAGAAGATATAACAATTATAAATGTTTATGCACCCAGCAGAGGAGCACCTCAATACATAAGGCAAATGCAAACAACCATGAAAGGAGAAATCGACAGTAACACAGTAATAGTAGGGGACGTTAACACCCCACTTACACCCATGGACAGATCACCCAAAATGAAAATAAATAAGGAAACACAAGCTTTAAATAACACAATAGCCCAGATAGATCTAACTGATATTTATAGAACATTCCACCCCAAAGTGGCAGAATACACTTTCTTCTCAAGTGCACATGGAACATTCTCCAGGATAGATCACATCTTGGGTCACAAATCAAGCCTCTGAAAATTAAAGAAAATTGAAATTGTATCAAGCATCTTTTTCTGACCACAATGCTATGAGATTGGAAATCAATTACAGGAAAAAATCTGTAAAAAAACACAAATACATGAGGCTAAACAGTGCACTACTAAATAACCAAGAGATCACTGAAGAAATCGAAGAAGAAATAAAAAAATACCTAGAAACAAATGAGAATGAAAACATGACGACCCAAAACCTATGGGACGCAGCAAAAGCAGTTCTAAAAGGGAAGTTTATAGCAATTCAATCTCACCTCAAGAAACAAGAAAAATCTCAAATAAACAATCTAACCTTACACTTGAAACAACTAGAGAAAAAAGAACAAAGAAAACCCAAAGTCAGTGGAAGGAAAGAAATCATAAAGATCAGAGCAGAAATAAATGAAATAGAAATGCAGAAAACAATAGCAAAGATCAATAAAACTAAAAGCTGGTTCTTTGAGAAGATAAACAAAATTGATAAACCCTTAGCCAGACTCATCAAGAAAAAAAGGGTGAGGATGCAAATAGATAAAATTAGAAATGAAAGAGGAGAAATCACAACTGACACTGCAGAAGTACAAAGGATTATAAGAGACTACTACAAACAACTATATGCCAATAAAATGGACAACCATGAAGAAATGGACAAACTCTTGGAAAGGTACAATTTTCCAAGACTGAACCAGGAAGAATTAGAAAACAAAAACAGACCTATCACAAGTAATGAAATTGAAACCATAATTAAAAATCTTCCAACAAAAGTCCAGGACCAGATGGCTTCACAGGCAAATTCTATCAAACATTTAGAGAAGAGCTAACTAACACCCATCCTTCTCAAACTCTTCCAAAAAATTGCAGAGGGAGAAACACTCCCAAATTCATTCTATGAAGCCACCATCACCCTGATACCAAAACCAGAAAAAGATATCACAAAAAAAGAAAATTATAGACCAATATCACTGATGAACATAGATGCAAAAATCTTGAACAAAATACTAGCAAACAAAATCCAACAGCACATTAAAAGGATCGTATACCATGATCAAGTGGGATTTATCCCAGGGATGCAAGGATTCTTCAATATATGCAAATCAATCAATGTGATATACCACAATAACAAATTAAGGAATAAAAACCATATGATCATCTCAATAGATGCAGAAAAAGCTTTTGACAAAATTCAACACCCATTTATGATAAAAACTCTCCAGAAAATGGGCATAGAGGGAACATACCTCAACATAATAAAGGCCATATATGACAAACACACAGCAAGAATCATATTCAATGGTGAAAAACTGAAAGCATTTCCACTAAGATCAGGAAAAAGACAAGGATGTCCACTCTCACCACTCTTATTCAACATAGTTTTGGAAGTCCTAGCTACAGCAATCAGAGAAGAAAAAGAAATAAAAGGAATACAAATTGGAAAAGAAGAAGTAAAACTGTCACTGTTTGCCGATAACATGATACTATACGTAGAAAATCCTAAAGATGCCACCAGAAAACTACTAGAAGTAATCAATGTATTTGGTAAGGTTGCAGGATACAAAATTAAGGCACAGAAATCTCTGGCATTCCTATAAACCAACAATGAAAAATCAGAAAGAGAAATGAAGGAAACACTCCCATTTACCATTGCAACAAAAAGAATAAAATACCTAGGAATAAACCTGCCTAAGGAGGCGAGAGACTTGTACTCAGAAAACTGCAAAACACTGATGAAGGAAATCAAAGATAACATAAACAGATGGAGAAATCTACCATGTTCTTGGATTGGAAGAATCAATATTGTGAAAATGACTACACTACCCAAAGCAATCTACAGATTCAATGCAATCCCTATCAAACTACCAATGGCATTCTTCACAGAATTAGAACAAAAAATTTTACAATTCATATGGAAACACAAAAGACCCTGAATAGCCAAAGCAATCTTGAGAAAGAAAAACGGAGTTGGAAGAATCAGGCTCCCCAACTTCAAACTATACCACAAAGCTACAGTAATCAAGACAGTATGGTACTGGCACAAAAACAGAAATATAGATCAATGGAACAGGATAGAATGCCCAGAGATAAACCCATGCACATATGGTCACCTAATTTACGACAAAGGAGGCAAGAACATACAATGGAGAAAAGACAGCCTCTTCAATAAGTGGTGCTGGGAAAACTGGAGAGTTACATGTAAAAGAATGAAATTAGAACACTCCCTAACACCATACACAAAACTAAACTCCAAATGGATTAAAGATTTAAATGTAAGACCAGACACTATAAAACTCTTAGAGGAAAACATAGGAAAAACACTCTTTGACATAAACCACAGCAAGATCTTTTTTACCCCACCTCCTAGAGTGACAGAAATAAACATAAAAATAAACAAATGGGACTTAATTAAACTTAAAAGCTTTTGCACAGCAAAGGAAACCGTAAACAAGACAAAAAGACAACCCTCAGAATAGGAGAAAATATTTGCAAATGAAACAACTGACAAAGGATTAATCTCCAAAATATACAAATAGCTCATGGAGCTCAATATCAAAAAAACAAATAATCCAGTTAAAAAATGGGTGGAAGACCTAAATAGACGTTTCACCAAGAGGCACATGAAAAGATGCTCAACATCACTAATTATTAGGGAAATGCAAATCAAAACTACAATGAGGTATCTTCTCACACGGGTCAGAATGACCATTATCAAAATATCTAGAAACAATAAATGCTGGAAAGGTTGTGGTGAAAAGGGAACCCTCCTGCACTGTTGGTGGAAATGCAAACTGATACAACCACTATGGAGAACAATATGGAGGTTCCTTAAGAAACTAAAAATAGAACTACCATACGACCCAGCAATCCCACTACTGGGCACATACCCTGAGAAAACCATAATTCAAAAAGAGACATGCACCACAATGTTCATTGCAGCACTATTTACAATAGCCAGGACATGGAAGCAACCTAAATGTCCATCGACAGATGAATGGATAAAGAAGATGTGACACATATATACAATGGAATATTACTCAGCCATAAAAAGAAATGAAAATGAGTTATTTGTAGTGAGGTGGATGGACCTAGAGTTTGTCATACAGAGTGAAGTAAGTCAGAAAGAGAAAAACAAATACCGTACGTTAACGCATCTATATGGAATCTAAAAAATAATGATAAAATGGTACTGATGAACCGAGTTGCAGCACAGGAAAAAAGAGGCAGACATAGAGAATGGACTTCAGGACATGGGGTGGGAGGGCAAAGCTGGGGCGAAGTGAGAGTAGCATCGACATATATACACTACTGAATGTAAAGCAGTTGGCTGGTGGGAAGCAGCAGCATAGCATAGGGAGATCGGCTCGGTGCTTTGCGATGACCTAGAGGGTTGGGATAGGGAGGATGGGAAGGAGGCTCAAGAGGGAGGGTATATGGGGACATGTGTATGCATATGGGTGATTTGCTTTGCTGTACAACAGAAACTAACACAGTATTGTGAAGCAATTGTACTCCAATAAAGATCTATTAAAAAAAAAAGGAAAGAAATTCTGCAATATGCTAGAACATAGATGAACCTTAAGGACATTATGCTAAGTGAAATAAGTCAGCCTCCCAAAGACAAATACGTATGATTCCACTTATGTGAGGTACTTAGGGTAGTCAAAATCATCAAGACAGAAAATATAATGGTGGTTGCCAGGGGCTGCAGGGAGGAGAGAATGGGGAGTTATCGTTTAATAGGTATAGAGTTTCAGATTTATAAGATGAAAGGAGTATGGACATGGACGGTGGTGATGGCTGCAAAACAATGTGAAAACCACTGAACTTTAAAATGGTTAAGATGGTAAAGGTTATATGTATTTTAACACAATAAGAGAAAAAATACTTAAAGACTAGTAAGTAAGCAACAAAACCTGTAGTAAACATCCTTAAAAGATTAAAAAATAAATATAAATCATTATCAATTTTATATTTAGTTCTGCTAAGGGTAGTAATTTTAAAGCTTAAAGAAGGTTACTAATCCTTTTGGTTATGGTGTGTTGGTGTATGTGTATCAACATATAACCAAAATGTGTTGATATTTCAATTATACTATGCAACTGGGATACATATCCCTTCAGGATTCAGGCTCCATCTATTTTTCCAGATGCATCTCAGCCACCTGGCCATTGCAAATGACTTACTACTCACTCAAGAGTTTACTTATAACTTCAGACCATTGCCTAAGCGGTTGTTCCCTCTGAATGGGATGCCTCATCACTTCTGAGTTCAGTAGTGTGCCCTTGTGAACTCCTCTCTGACACCCATAAGTCAAAAAGGAACTCCCTCTCTGAAAACTTGAGTATTTCTTACTAGTCTAATATTCACCCCAAATAATTTGTATGTCAATACCAGGAAGCCCTTGAGAGCAGGGGACTGTATCTTTTGAACATTATATTCACAGTGGCAAGCACAATGTCAGGCACATGGTAGATACAATCAAGTGAATTACAGTTTAAAAGAACTCAGCCAAATAGTAAATTTTGCTTAAAAGAATATCATTAAAGTTATTATTTTGCTAGATAAACCTCAGACTCATGGTTCTTTGCTGATTGATATGTCAATGTGTTTTATAATTCTTTTGGCTAAAAGTAAATGCAAATTACACACTCAAAGGAAGAGCTTCTGTTATGGTCTTGAATTGTTTGAAACACAGCATAAATTAATTTCTTGGACTTTAAAAATAAAATCTAAAGTTGAAAGACATGGCTTGATGTAATATTTTATTAAAAAATAGTTCATTTTTTGAAAATGGTGGTAATTTTATAGTAATAGTAATATTAAAAGAACCATTTAAAAACGTAATACATACCATTTCTATTTCTTGATCTTTAGCAACCAGCTGTCGATTAAGAAGTTCTTTGCTTGAGTCAAGTTTAATGCAAAGTTCCCTTGTGGAAGACAAATCTGCAAGGGCAGACACTTTTTCAAACTGAACCTTCTGAAGCTCCTCTTCCATCTTTACAACAGACTTATGTAAAGTAGTAATCTGGGACTTGTAAGACCGTTCTGCATTTAAGTGCTGCAAGGACAAAATTATTATATATATGTATATTCTAACTTGAAAAAAACCTACAGCATGGAAAACAAAGTGGGGCAAATATTTTAATGATAGTACTTTTAGATTATAAGGAACTTTAGATGATACAGGTGGCAATAGTATGCACAAAACATTCCGGGAAAGATAAATTTGGGCTTCAAATTTCTATATATAAAATCCAGGAGTAAAGTGGTCAACTGGTCGTTCTTTTTTTTTTTTTTAAATAAATTTATTTATTTATTTATTTATTTTTGGCTGCATTGGGCCTTTGTTGCTGTGCGTGGGCTTTCTCTAGTTGCGGCGAGAGGGGGCTATTCTTCATTGCAGTGCGCGGGTTTCTCACTGCAGTGGCTTCTCTTGTTGCGGAGCATGGGCTCTAGGCACATGGGCTTCAGTAGTTTCAGCACGCCGGCTCCGTAGTTGTGGCGCACGGGCTTAGTTGCTCCGCGGCATGTAGGATCTTCCAGGACCAGGGATTGAACCTGTGTCCCCTGCATTGGCAGTCAGATTCTTAACCACTATGCCACCAGGGACGTCCCTGGTCATTCTTTTTAATGTATTTAGAAAACAATTTAAAAGTCTCATCCCCAAAGTTAGTTGAGATATACACGTTTGGCCTGTAGTTCTGTCTATATTTGCCACAGTTTCAATTATTCTACGGTATAAATATTATTATTGTTAAAGACAAAACATTATCTACTATTTCATTCACAATACCCATTTTCTAATTCTTGAATGGCATGCTGATATGGATCATAATATCATAAAATGAGAGCTGATAACTCTCTAGCACTTACTAATACCTCTGAGGGAAAAAGACTCTGGGCAAGTATAAATCAAGAACACATCCACATTATGGAAAATAAGAGCATGTCTTTAAAACTGTAATATGAGAGTCAAGTTATAGAAATGCTTTCAAATATTCAAGATAATTCCACACACCCCCCTTTACTTTCAAAAAATGTCTTATGTAAGTGTACTGCCACCTACAGAGAAGTATTTGCTATTATGTGAGACTAACAGAACTGAAAGACAAATAAAGAAATGTTTTTGCTTTTACAAGCGTTTTTACAAGTACAATGCACAAAAAATTGTTCCTGGAATAAGTTATTTGGCCACAATTCACTCCTACCTTTCTGCCTCCCTTCCTTCCTCACTCACTTAATTTCTCACTCATTCTTCAAACAACCTTCTATCCATCCATCCACCCACCCGCCCATCCATTCCATACTTATTGAGTATATTCTATGTTCCAGTCAATGTGCCTAGATGCATATCCAATGGTAAGCAAAATGGTCTCTGCTCTCATGAAGTTTACAGACTATGGGGGAATCATGCATTAATAAAATAATCATACAGATGAATATGTAAATATATATTAAGCAAATATTTCTAGAGAAAAAAGTGTAGAACACAGGAAAGTGACCTAGACTGATGGGATCGGGGAAATCAGGAAAGGCTTCTCTAAGTAAATGACACTTGAACTGAGATCTGAAAAGTGAGTAGATATACAGTGTGTTGGGGGAGGGTGGCTTTTCAAATCAGAGGTTGCTAAGTGCAAAGCAAGAGCAGAAAGAAGGCTAGTATGGCTACAGCTCAGAGACTACAGGGAAGAGTGATAGGAGGTGCAGTTGAAAAGGTATACAATTTACAAAATAGAGCCTAGTAAGCCATGTAAAATTTAGGTCTTTATTACAATTGACAGATCTTACAGAGTAGGTTATGTGATCGGTTTTGTGTTTTGAGAAGAATGTTTTGGACGCTTCAGGTTCTAGTAAAATAGCTGATTAAGCTAAGAGGAAAATCTTCTGGATAAAACAGAATAAAAAATTATTTTTGCAGTTCATAGTTGAACTTGCAGGTAAGAAAGAGAAATTCTCACATGCCAAAACACAGAGAAAACAAAACCAGAGCACGGAGCAAATGAGCAGGTCTGAAGCTAAGAGTTGGGGATTGGAAGACCTAGTAATGGCGAATGGCTTAACACACTCAAGTAAGACTAGGAGACAAGAATTTAGGACTAATGGAGAGTTGGAATTGAGATCTCCACATAATCTGGGACCCTTGAAAGGAGGCTCCAGGAAAAAAAAATCCACCCAACCTCACAGAGAGACAACCAAAAGTTTATCTTGACCTAGTCTCTGGATAGAGAAAAACAAAAATGTCTTCTGTAAGAAACTGAAAACTTTGGTCTGGCTTCACCCAATTTTGGAGTCTGACTTTACCCTACCCAATTCTAAACTTTAACATAATGTTTGTTCCATGCCCATGATAACTCAGAGTCCTTTTGTAGAAGCAGATGCACCTCCCTGACCATTCATAGTGAAACACAACATTTTCTGGCTGGGTTGTGGAGGTCTTGAGAGCTACTCTCTATCACAAAACGATCCTCTAGTCTCCATTCCTGGCAGATTTAGGACGTAATAGTTCCCATGAAATCCTTTCTCCCACATGTTCCACTTGCGTTTTTACAATAACTCCTGCTTTCTTGAACTAGCTGGAGTAGATCTCTTTTCCTTACATTTGAACAAGTTTTCATATATAAATGCATTTACTCAGACATGTGAACACATATTAAAAGTCTTCAAAAATGTTTTCCTTTTAGAAAAAGAGAAAAATGTATCCTTAGGAAATCCCAAATTTCAGTAACATATATTCTGCTAAGTATATTTTGCCAAAGTTCTGCAGAGAACTGGATTTTTAGAATTGGGTTGAGCATGTTTTATACCAAACTCTTGGCCCTGATCACTATTGCCCTTAATATCACCTAAAGTCAACCCTCCTGGATTTGATCACAAGGTTTTAGGATCACGGATAGCAATATTGTCATATTACAATGACAAAAACAAACAACACTGATATTGAAACAAGCATACCAATTATTTATAAGGGTCTTTGAGCAAGAGTTATTTACAGTGATTAAAGCAGATGATTTTTTATGTATTCATGACAAAAAAAGAAGCAACAATGAATGAAGAATTCTGTAAACATATGGGTAGATACAAATAAGGATTGCCTGAAAGAATAAGAACAATATTAATTATTTATTTTTAAGAATATAAAAACAAGGTGGAACTAAAATAGTACACAACAGTATCATAAAAGATTGGTGTGTGGGTGTGTGTGTGTGTGTGTGTGAAAGAGAAAATAAGAGAGAGGGCACAAGATCTAGTAAGCAGTAGTTTTGTGCTCAGTATTCAAATTTTCTCAATACCATATATTATTGTTTAGGAGGAAGGTTGGAGATACTAACAACAGACTTTGTTAAGTATGCATATTACAATTTTAACTACTAAAAGAATAGATTGAGAACATATAACTTCCAAACCAATCAGCAGTGGGGTAGGAAGTGTGTAAAGAAAACAAACACATAAAAGACGTGTAAAAAAAGGAGGTTCTTCAGAAATGAGGGTGAAATAAATACTTTTGTGTTTTTTTTTAATTTATTTACTTATGGCTGTGTTGGGTCTTCGTTTCTGTGCGAGGGCTTTCTCTAGTTGTGGCAAGTGGGGGCCACTCTTCATCGCGGTGCGCGGGCCTCTCACTATAGTGGCCTCTCTTGTTGCAGAGCACAGGCTCCAGACGCGCAGGCTCAGTAATTATGGCTCACGGGCCCAGTTGCTCCGCGGCATGTGGGATCTTCCCAGACCAGGGCTCGAACCCGTGTCCCCTGCATTGGCAGGCAGATTCTCAACCACTGCGCCACCAGGGAAGCCCATAAATACTTTTTAAAACAAACAATACGTGAGAGAATTCAATGCCAACGTACTAGAAGAAACTTTTTTTTTCCCCTCAGTTGAAAATAACTTAGCTCTTACCACTTTATTTTATTTTACTTACTTTTTGTTAAATTTTTTTCTATTTGTTACTTTATTTAGAAGAAATGTTTAAAGGAAATTCTTCTAGCAAAAAGAATATTATAGTAGATGAAAACTTGGATCTCCCCAAAGGAATGAAGAGCATGAGAAAGTCTTTCATTCACCTTATATTTGAATTTCTTTAAAGATAACTATTTAAAGTTAAAATAATAATGTACTATGGGGTTTACAATATATGTAGAAGAAAAATGGAGGAACAGCAGGATAAAGAATGGAAGGGGGAAATAAAGGGGTACTAAGAAGTAATCTATTATTTGAAGGTAGACTGTGACAATTAAAAGATACATGGCCTATACTCCAGAATTATCAGCAGAAAAAAATAATGATGTACAGCTTATAAGGCCATAATAGAGATAGAATGGAATACTAAAAAAAAAAAAATACTCAAAAGAAGGCAGAAAAAGAGTAAAAAGGAAACAAAAAAATAAATGGGACAAATAGAAAACAATAACATGGTAGATTTACACACAACTATATTAATAATTCCATTAAATATAAATGGTCCAAAGACAACTAAAAGACAGATGTAAGACAGGATAAAAAAGCAAGATCCAACCATATGCTGTCTAAAGGAATACTATTTTAAACATAAAGACATAGAAAGATTAAAAACAAAAGCATGGAAAAAGATATACCATACAAACAATAATTAAAAGAAGTCTGAAGTGGCTATATTAATACCTTACAAAGTATACTACAGAATGAGAAGCATTACAATGGATAAAGAGATGAATTCATTAAGAAGTAATATAACACAGATTCAAATACATGAAGTAACATGACAGAACTGAAAGAAAAAATATACAAATGCACAAATATATTTGGAGATTTCAACACTCTTCTCTCAATAATTGGTAGAATAAACAGAAACTCAGTAATGATAGGAATTGAAAAACACTATTGATGAACTTGACCCAATAGACATTTATAGAACATTTTACCCAACAACAAAATAACACACGTTATTTTCAAGTGTACGTGGAAAACCCAGAAAGATGACCATATGCTAGCCATACAGTCTCAATAAATGTAAAAGACTGAAAAATCAGTAACTAGAAAGGTATTTTTTTTAAAATCTCCAAATACTGAAAATTAAACAATACCGCAAAATAACATAAGGGTAATCAGAAAATTATTTTGACATAAAATAAAATGAAAACATATCAACTGTGTAGAATAAGGTTCCATTTCTGGCACGGCAATGTGAGCAGCTCCATAGAACCAGTGAAAGTAGTGAAAACTACAAAAAAGCAACCTTAAATGGTCTTTAAATAGTCCCTGGAAATGGTCTTAAGAACATACATTAAATGAAGAAACACTTTTAAGAAAACCAATTAAAACTGGGAGGGAACAGGAAAAGTCCGTGGCATCTGAAGTATGACCCTCTCTCCCCCTACCCAGCTCAGCATGATGGAAATTCCACTCCAGGTGGGTGCAGCTAAAACCAATGCTCCCTCTCCCCTCAGTACTCAGTCAAGAACTATAGTGTATTCCCAGGAGAGGCAGGCTATCAGCAGCTCTCATGCCACTCCAAAAGCTACTTATTTCAGAGGCCAAGTTTCTGGCAACAATGTCTGGGAGATGGGGGCTCCCTTCTTCTGCCCAGCCTCTCCACATGGGATGGAGGTTCTATCTTGTTTGTGGCATATTGAGAACACTGTGGCTCTGACTCTCCTTGACACAGGTTATTCATAAGGAAGAGGTTCCATACCTGGAGAGGCATGCTGAGAAGGCCAGAGGCTACAGCCATATACCCACCATCCCCTCCAAGTGCCCAGATCCTAAAGCGGACACGTCACTCATAGAGAACTGCACCACTGTCCCCACACCAGCTTTAGAGCCAGGGCTCAGAGATTTTGCCCAGGGAGAGAGAGAGGCCTTAAAGCAGGAAGCTCCTAAATTCTTCCAAAGGAACTTTACTTCATTTACAACTGACTATAGGAAAATTCAAGTCTAAGGCACTCTCAAGAACAACGGAAGGTATGGCGAAAATACTTCAAGGCTATGTTGAAAAGAAATTTAAAAAGAATGGTAAACTCTTAAGAGATACAAGCTCGACCATAGGTCAGCTAGTTTACCAGCGAAAATTAGGGGAAGAGACTGCTAAGAAGAATGTTCTCAGGTTCAGAAAAAACTCAAACATTGACCTCAAAAGCTATCCCTGTAAAACAACCCAAATTTAACTGAATCAGTCTATGAAGCAATTTGTGCTTGAGGGCACTGTTGAAAACAATAAAGCAAATAGCCAGAAATTAGTTGGGCTTAACAGCTGAGTGGAGTAAAGGAAGAGAGTCAAAAAAGGCCCTGCCAAAACCACTGTCATTGCAGGGTAACTGTGGACGCATCAAGGCTGCACCTCTGAGGAGAAACATCAGAGGCTTCACACTTCAATGGGAAAGGGGAGAAAGAGATTTCACTAAATAATCCAGCCAGTCTCTAATCATATAAACAAGCAGCCTTCCAGTTTCTGTTCCAACATGCAAAGAGCTTAGAGATCATCACTCCCATGCTCACAGTACGAAAAAAGCAGAAAATATGACAATAAACAACTCTTCTTTGATCTATCAGAGAATTGAAGACATAAAACGAATCACTGCACCCAAAATATAGAGAAAGGTAAATACAGAGAATTGCAGCTTACCAGGAGGAGAAACTGCCGTTGGAGCTAGCAACCGGTAGCAACACTTAAAGGGTAATTGACCACCTGCTAGAGACTGAGCATGAACTAGCTTGAGAGATACATCCTCCTGGGCTCCCAGCCTGAGGAGAACCCCACATTTTTATTAGTTCCGAGCAACTTCAGGCAAGTTATTAGAACCCCTGGAGCCCACTGGGTTTTCAGGATTAACATCCGAGAAAAATCCCCTCATGCTTCTAGCAGGGTGAGGGGAAAAGTAACCATTTTGAATAATCCCACAGAATTCTGTCCTTCTTGACAAAGGTCTGCCCCCAAAGGAGATAATTTTGTGACAGCACAACCAACATGGTTGTAACAGAGCCTAACCAATGTGGAGGGATGGTAGTACCTAACGCAGATTCTCTCAAGCCTTTCTACCTCATCTAAGGGAGAAAAAAACTGAGAAACACTTGTGAAGGTCACATCCCAGGGGCACAGGCCCACTAAAAGACTAAGACCTAATCGTAGGATAACAGAACATGTCTCCTCCACCTACACTTCACTACCACATCAACAGGGCTCCTGTATAAAAATAGGAGGTCACAGTTGAAAGAACTACAAGGTTCAGACTCTATTTAAGGAGTTTCCAAGTGAACCCAAAGACAATAGAGGAGACAAAGAAGGACACCAGAAGGAATTTTAGCCTCTCTGACATGCACGGCTACAGTAAACAGTAATCATAGCCTAACTCATAGACAGATAAACACAAAACTTCACAGTAAAGGCCTATTTACCTCAGTAACTTTTACAAAATGCTGTTTGTTGCAGCATTTTATTATAGAAAAAGTGAAGACAGCTAAATGTCCTTTAGTATGGGAATGAATTTTAAAAATAAAGTATTTTATTCAATGACTATAGAAGCAACTGTTTAGATGTACACTATATGTATTAAAATAGATACATTTCAAAATTATAATATTGAGCAAAAAAGGCAAATTGCAAATAGATACCTACAGTATATTATCACTTAAAAAAACTTAAAGCACACAAAACATTATACATCATTTGTGGGTGATAGATATGTAGAAAAAGTACAAACATATGAAAAAGAGTTATACAACTGACATGAAAGTTCTACATACCAACCATTAGGGAGGGAGGAGAAGAAAGGATGAGGAGTTGTATCTGCAATGTTTTGTTTCTTTAAATAAAGAGAGACTTTATTTAAATAATAAATATATTCTTTATAAATATGGCAAAATGTTAGCATCCTTCAACTCTGGAGATGGGCATATGTAGGTCTTTTATATTACTTTTGGGGAGGGCACCGTTTTCTTATGCTTGAAATAGTTTCTAATTTTTAAAAATGCTAAAGATTATTCTAGTTGTAGAGTAGGTAAGAGATCAGAGAACCAGAGCGAAGAACAGTTAACAGACTACAATTCACAGTATATTTAAATAACTTAAGTGTTTGTTTATACACTTAATTTACGGAAAGCCAAACAAAACTCTTTTAAATATGATACAGGATGTACTACAAGCATATTTTACCAAACTTACCTGCTCGACCTCTCTATTGAGGGCATCTACTTTTTCTTTTAATCTGTTACCCTCTGCCTCAGCAGTGATAAGTTCTAATTTGAGGGTATTGTTATCTGCCTCTGCTTGACGGGCCTTATTTTCCCAGTTTTCAGCATCTTCATTGGCTTTTCGGAGTTGGTCCATCATTTGCCGGTTCTCAGATTCCTAAAAAGCAAATCTTAGGTATTACTTTAGGAGAGTAAAATGTTAACCATGTGATGCAAATTAAACATTATTTGCCAGGTCACTGGGAATTTACTTGCAACGATGACCAACTGTACCATAATCTCAAGGACTCCTATCTCTACTCTCAGTTTAGAAAATTTGTCATCCTGTAATTAACAAAAGGGAATGGGACCAGGATCTGCCCTGGCTCCTGAGTCACACTCACTCATCTAGTAAAGTTTCCACTCTTATCTTCAAGACCTCAATGAATATGTTCTTATATTTGCTTTTGTTCAAACAAAATCCTCATTGCCTCCATATACCTTCTTACTGACTACTTGCTGGTCTGGTTTCTGAGCTTCTGCCTTGACCTGACCTTTTGTATCTGTGTATTCCCTTGTTCCTGACTGCTCTTCTGGGTTGTACTACGGCTACAGAGCTTCTGCCTGCTTGCATATCTTAAGCGTCAGCTTCTGATAATTCTCCTGGTTTGGCGTGTTTCCTATCCGGTTCCTGCCTCTCATTCATAACCCCAGCCTTAATTTCCTCGATCATGGACTGTTCTGTGATTCACTTTTGCTCACTGTTCTAATAACTTGCCTGAAGTTGCTCAGAAGTAAAATATGAAACCTATGCCAATAAACACTACTCATAAATATACATTCATGTATATACTGGGCATACAATATAGAACCACTGTTAGAACCTATCATGATAAAGTTCTATCATGATGGACTGACTAAAGTAGGATCTTATTTCTAAAGGAAAACAATCAGCTCCTCAAATAATATATTATACTGAGTAATAATTATGAAGCTACTTTTAAAAAATTATTTTAGTAGTATGGTTTGGCCAACTCATTCTAAAAAATCATTTATAATTTTGGTAATTAATTAAAAAGGCACTAGATCTCTTTCTCTCCTACCTGTTAATAAACAGTTCAGAAACACTGGAATAAGCAACATCTAATTGTATAAGGCAAATTATAATAAACAACATCTCATTGTATAAAGCTTTCAAATCAGATTTTTCTCATAAATATGATTAATCATGAGACTGGTTGAAATTCAGTTAATATTGCCACCTTGTGGTCTGGTTGTACCTTGACCAATATGAAGGATCTTTGCCAAGTCTGTTGATTAACAAGTTAACATACTAAACTACTGTATTGGCTTTTAAGATTCAGATATTCCAAATGTGCCAGTAGGAATCTGATGTGTGTTTTCTATTATTGTACTAAAAGTAACAGTTGTGTACAGAGTATGTACTTGGGAGTTACATGATATAATATACATAAACTGAATTTTACCCACGTTAATTTTTACCCTCTTTAACTTTCTGTAGCACTTATTGTGTGTGTCATTCTCTTAAAACTGCCTTATAGCTTTATGTAGTTAGCTGTGGATGTACCATCTCCCCAATAACCCCTCAGATTCCTCGAAGATATGAACCATTTTTATGTTGAATTCAGTTTTCTTAGGAATCATTTTTATATTAAATTTGGCTTTGTGACTAGGTAATATATGGTTCCAAGTTTGAGCAGCGAAAAAGACTCCATTAAAACGTCTCTCTGCCCTCTAACCACTTAGTGCCCTCCCTCCCAGCAGCCAGCAACCACAGTTTACCCTTTTTTGTACCTGCCCAAAGCAGCCAGAGCAGTGTGGGGTGCAAGATGGGCAACATTATAAAGAAAGTGAAACTGATCTTTGGTATTCTCCAGTTCTCTCTTTGCAGATCTCTTTCCCTCTTTCTGGTGCTTCCCCACCAGTTCCCTCTGGTTGACCACTGGGCTCTTTACACCCCTCCACCAGGGCAAAGGCAAAGCTGCTGCCTCAGCTGGAATCCTTTGCACTTCCTGTCTGAATCATGGATACAGCCTCTCCTAACTGCTCTTCCCTCTCCTTTGTTACCCTTCTGATTTATTCTTTTCCCAACATTTCCCGAACAATCTTTCTAAAAGGCAATTCTTCAAATAACTTCTGTGTGTATGTTGTGATGAAAGCTTCCTAAAAATACAGTTCAGCCAAATCCTTCTTACCTCTTTATTACCACCCACCTTCACGTTCCACTCTAGCTACAGGACCTACTTTTCCCCCCCTACTTGTTGTCCCCACTGCCGGGGGTGCCATTCTGTTTCCTCGCAGTTTTTCAACTCTGTCACCTCAGCGCCCAGCATACTGCACACTGAATGGATGGGTGATGAATAAAGTACTCGACAATCCTTAATGGACCTCCCTACCAAAATGGACCCGTGATCCTTTCTCTCAGGGGAGTGCCTGGATCCATCCGGCTATGTTGTGAAACCGAGTCTCAAAAAAGAACTCACATGAGGATGCTAAAAGCTGAGAGGAGTTTGATGTGTGATGTTTGAAAATACAATTCCAGAATCTAAAAGCCCCATTCCCTAATGGTGGAATTTCAGGTAATGCGACAGGCTAGGGAGAAAAAGGGAAGTGTCTAACATTGACTGAAAGCTTACTACGTTAAAGGTTGTTCAGATAGTCTTTTATTTATATTCTGCCCTATTCCAGAATAGACTTAGATGGCTCACTGTGCTAGGCTATCTTACTCACTTGGGTGTTCTTCCCAATTACCGATGGGACACTGAGACTGAGGGAGGTTGAGTGGCCTATAGAAGTCCACGGCATTAGTGAGAGGAAGAGTCAGACCTATCTGACTCCAAAGCTTCTGTCCATTTATGACATTACATTGCTAGCACCTTCAACTCAAGAAGGGTAGGAAATCACCTGCTTTGGCAACATGAGGCTGCTGCCTTACTGCCTGAAAACAAGGGTTGCAATTCACGAGTCCTTAGAATCTCTCATCTCTCAAAGTCCTGAATGGTCTTATGTACACCATAAATAAATGCTCAAGATATGTTTATGGACTGAAATTACATGATATGTTAAATACAATGAGGAAAACTGTTTGGGGGGAGGAATTCGTATTAATGGTTTGATTGTTATGTAAGTAGGTAACACCACACTTATTACAGTAGTCAATCCAACACTATTTTATATAATAGCTTATCAAATGGACATACCCAACATCCTTGGTCTAGCTGTCTGTTTATTCCAGGGTTGTCACACATGTGCCCAAATTATCGGGAATCATCTGATATCAGACATGCCAGTCGACGTGCGCCTAGTCGACTGGTTACTAACAGAGAAATGGAGAAGAGAGCCATCTGCCCTCTGGTTCTGAGAAACAGGTGGCTCCACAACAGAGTGATCAATTCTGATCTGCTACACAATCAGGTGGAGCCTCTTTTGTCAAAGGTTTGTAACTGTAAACTACCATTTCCAAATATAAGTGAGCCCAACTTGATTCTGGCCCCTTGTTCTTCATCCAATTAGGAGGATTCTGCTTATCTAAAATGGCTAAGTGGCAAATAAAAGGGGTGTATCCTTGAGTTACCTTTCTGGACATTGGTGACATTCTAAATATATAGTTAACACGTAATTGTCAACATTAAAATAGGCTATGCCTTAAAGAAATGCACTTGATTCAGCTGTCCCTATGAGTACAATCAATCAACAGCTTTAGTGAAAACTCAAGTATCTCGAGCCAAGGTGAAAATATATATATATACATACTTCGGACTTTAATACATTCTTCAGTTTATTAACCTCCAAATTAGTGTCTTGAACCTTCTGTTTAATGTCACTAAGCTCATTATGAGTATCATTCAGTTTTTTAGACAGTGCCTATGAGAAAAAGACAGTTAGATCTGACTACAAAAAATTAAAAATTGCTCTATGTCAAAACCACAATAAAAATTTTTTAAAATATTTACAGTAAATATGATAAATAAAAATTAATATACCTAATATATAAAGCTCATATAAAGACAGTGAGAAAACACAAGAGTCCAAACAGTAAATGGGCAAAGAACCCAAACACAATTCACAAAAAGGAAGCATAAGTGGATAATACTTGAAAAAAGTTAAAATTTACTAGTAATCAACAATATGGTAAGGAATGGGCGTTTCCATGTATTATTAGAGTAAATGTAAATTTGAGAAAAGCAAATCTGTGGTCTGCTACCTGCTGATGACATAAGAGACATTTTTAAAAGCTCATAAAAACAAGAAAGACAAATATGTTACTTTTTGTTAAAGGTGGGAGATGGATGCTTGGGTATTCACGATACCCATGTCCACTTAGAAGGTTTTTTAATTTAAAAAAGAAACCTCATAAGCGTTTGATTCAATTTGAAACTAAATCTATAAAATTTAATGAAAAAGAATGTTTATTAAGGCATTATTTGCTATGTGACAATATTTATTCACATTAGGTGAATGATGCAGTAAATAATAGTATCTACATAGTGGTAAAACCACACAGAATACTATGCATTCATGAGAAATGTTTGGAATAATTTTTAATAACAGAGAAAAATGTTAATGTATATTTGAAAAAAATCAGGATAAAACACTAAAAACAACTCAATTTGTTTAAAATCGTGGTATTGAGGAAGAAATTTTTTTTAAGGTTTCTGCTTTCCAAATCTTTTATGATACGAGTTTTTTCTTTTTTTTAACATCTTTATTGGAGTACAATTGCTTTACAATGGTGTGTTAGTTTCTGCTGTATAACAAAGTGAATCAGCTATACGTATACATATATCGCCATATCCCCTCCCTTTTGCATCTCCCTCCCACCCTCCCAATCCCACCCTTCTAGGTGGTCACAAAGCACCGAGCTGATCTCCCTGTGCTATGCGGGTGCTTCCCACTAGCTATCTATTTTACATTTGGTAGTGCATATATGTCAATGCTACTCTCTCACTTCGTCCCAGCTTACCCTTCCCCCTCCCTGTGTCCTCAAGTCCATTCTCTACATCTGCGTCTTTATTCCTGTCCTGCCCCTAGGTTCATCAGAACCTTTTTTTTTTTAGATTCCATATATATGTGTTAGCATATGGTATTTGTTTTTCTCTTTCTGACTTACTTCACTCTGTATGACAGACTCTAGGTCCATCCACCTCACTACAAATAACTCAATTTTGTTTCTTTTTATGGCTGAGTAATATTCCATTGTATATATGTGCCACATCTTTTTTATCCATTCATCTGTCGATGGACACTGAGGTTGCTTCCATGTCCTGGCTATTGTAAATAGAGCTGCAATGAACATTGTGGTACAGGACTCTTTTTGAATTATGGTTTTCTCAGGGTATGTGCCCAGTAGTGGGATTGCTGGGTTGTATGGTAGTTCTAGTTTTAATTTTTTAAGGAACCTCCATGCTGTTCTCCATAGTGGCTGTATCAATTTGCATTCCCACCAACAGTGCAAGAGGGTTCCCTTTACTCCACACCCTCTCCAGCATTTATTGTTTGTAGATTTTTTGATGATGGCCATTCTGACCGATGTGAGGTGATGCCTCATTGTAGTTTTGATTTGCATTTCTCTAATGATTAGTGATGTTGAGCATCCTTTCATGTGTTTGTTGGCAATATGATATGAGTTTTTTAACAACCTGCAGTCCTCTGTAGGAGTTTTTTAACAACCTGCAGTCCTCTGTAGATCCCTACAGAGGGATCCATCTTCTACTCTTGGGCCCTCTGACCCAAACAAAGGAAAAAACTATGCTTGAACATTTGTATATTGTTATGATACTAATTTTCTTCTGATTATAAAAGATGTTTATGAAGGTGTAACAAACAACTATGATGTTATAGTAAGCTAATAACAGTTAAAAAATATTTATCTAGTGATTATGCTAGACACTCTACATTCTTGTTAGGCATATTCTCATCTACTCTCCATTTTTACAGTTGATAAACTGAGAGAAGTTAAATGATAGGATCACACAGCCAGGCAGGGGACTTGAACTCATGTGGGTCTTAAACACTCCACTCTATTGTCTTCTCATGTAGAACAAAGCATGATATAAAGTGCTATGTGGTTTTATCCCAGCTACATTAAAAAGTTCATGTAAAAGACAGTATAAAAATTTTTTAAGTACATTGAAAATCAGTAAAAAATACATTAACAGTGGGTAACTCTGGATGGTAAATATGAGAGTTTTTAATCTAATTTTCATAAATATAAGTTATATTTACCTTTAGCCTATTTGCTTTAGCTATAAATAGAGCACTATAGTAGATCCTATAAATTCACATCTCTTGTTTTTACTGCTATTAACTTTTAAAAGATAAACTTTCTTTTAAAATAGTTTTAGACTTATAGAAGAGTTATTAAAATAGTATAGAGAGTGCCCATATACCCTACACTTAGCTTCCTCTATTATCACCATCTTATATTAGTATGGTAAATTTGTCACAATTCATGAACCAATATTGATACATTATTAACTAAAGTCCATATTTTATTCAGATTTCTTCCATTTTTACATAATGTCCTTTTTCTGTTCCAGGATCCCATTATTCATTAATTTTTGAACAAAGTACTTTAACACCTCAGGCAACTTTTTAGTAACTAACCAAGTTTTGCAACTTTATATCTGATTATATAAATTATTTAACAGTTAAAAAAATACAGACTTTTATGATGCAAACTGAACACATTGAGAGTGATAGCAAAGCAAGGGAAATTATGTGGACCAAAAATTTTAAAGGGGAAAGAAAGTTTCCAAGTAGAATTTTTTAATGTTAAAATTAAAAGTGATATTGGTAATGAGAGCTCTGGATAAAGCTGAACTGTACTGGCTTAGAGAGGAAGTAATTAAAAGAGAAATTTTCCTAAAAAGAATCACAGTGCTAAAGAGGACAAAATAATGTATCACGGTCTGTATACTCATATTCAAACAGAATAACAGTCCATCAAATAAATCTACGCTTTTCTTAAAAATTTCGGAAGGTTATCTTCATTTGTTGGTTTATTCAAATATTTATCCTTCACTAAGGAAGTACTTCCTAAGGTTTAATATAAATCTATTATACTCCCGTTCCCTCTTTTCTCTGATATTTAATACTATATGTCTGAAAATTTCATTTAGAAATTAGGTGGCATATTCTGTGTAATAAAGGTAAAAAATGGCTAGTTCCAAAGCCTGAGCTTTTCTACAAAATGAAATGAGGGCTATGCCTCAGAATAAATACCTATTTTTCTTGGAGAAAAAGATTGTAGGAACAAGTATACCTGGTTTTCTTGTTTAGCTTTAGAAAACTGTTCTTGGAGATTGTCATTCTCATGAGCCAAGATATCCCTTTCCCTGGCAATTTGAGACAGTTCATCATTTGTTTCATCCAATTGCCGACGCATTCTGGAAATGTCTTGTTCACACATAATTAGGGCTTCAGTAGACTGTCTATTCCACAAATCAAATAGTACATAAGAAGAGACATTTTACCAGAACAGAATAACAAATTTGCATAAGACAGAAGATAGACAGTTAGCATGAAAACATTTGAAGAAGTTTTAAATACATTTAAATTTGTAGGAATAAACACTGCAGAGACAGTGCACTGAAGTTCCTCTGTGTTGCCAACAGTTCACTATAAAAAAGGATGCCAAATATACACGGTAGTCAATGATTTGTTAAGCAATTCAAAACTTCTGACGTTCAAGAGTAAGAAAGCCTCCATCCTACCTCTAGCTGCTATGGCTTAGTCTCCTCTGCAGGCTCCTCTTCCTCTGCCCTCTTAAAAATGAATGGTTCTCCGAGCTTAACCCTTAGCCTCCTGATTCTTCTCATGCTACCCCTTCTCTCAGACAATTCCTATTCATATCCGTGGCTCCCAACCCTGTCTACACCCAGACGACTCTGAAATGATCACCCCAGCCTCAGCCTCTCCCTTACACTCTAGACCCTTATATTTAACTGCTTACTACACATACTTATAAGGACATCTCAAAGGCTCTTCAAAGAAAAATCTTTTCTCACATAGGTTCATCATGTCCAGTATTCATCCCCAGCCAGAAACCTGGCATTTTTCTAGATTTTCTCCTTTACAAACACCACTCTCCTGTCCTCCAAACTCCCAACCCCAATTTATCATCACCTCTGCAGCCTAGCTGATCTTTCCAGCATAAAAATCTCAAAATTCTTTAATGATTTCTCATTGCCCACAGACTCATTTGTCTGTAACACAGGCCTCTGCCTGCCTACCTAGCCTCTCCTCCATTTCTCCCCTTACACTTTGGGTTCCAACACACTCACCTACTTGTCATTCAAGAGGCTCTTGAACATGATCTGTGGTTCTTTGTGGCTTTGTTATTCTTTCTACCTTGAATGCCTTCTCTTTCCTTTCCTTGGCAAACAGCATATCCTCCCTTTACTTCCCTAAACAGACTTAGGCCTCCTTTTAACATTAGAGAGTTATCATCTTACATATAACACTAAGCTCCTTGTTTCTTACTATCTTTGTATAATACCTAACATAGTACTTTGCCCCCAATAAGTGCTCACATTTTTGTTGAATAAGTGACTTACCTTGATGCCTGTTCCATCTCAGCAATGATATTCTTCATGCCTGAAATGGTCTTTTCCTTGAAAAGTAATATAAGTATTAAATAAAAAATTATCTTAAACTGTTATTTCTGTTAAAACTGAATAAACTAAAAGAATTTCCCCTCCCTTTTGGATTTCCATTTGGTTTTAAACATTTATGTTCTATTTTTCTTTGCTACACTTTAAAACTAAAGCCTAATATACCAGTGTGAGTATATGTACTGGATAAAAACAATAGATTATGCTCATTTAAGCAAAGACTATACTTAGGTATATGATATGAGATCATTATATCAAATACCGTTAAAAGATGTTTTGTGCAGTTATCCACCAACACAAGAACCCCTTAAGCACCCTGTTTTTGGAAGAAAACCAATGGTTTGGCATTGTAGTGTTCTATACTGGGAATAGGACTGATTTACTTCCTCAATTCTTCATGTTATAAAACCCAGGAAAGTGAATCATGTAAAACTGAATTTAGTTATTAAGAATAATAACTTCGACCAAGTATAATACATATATGTCATCAACATCATCTTCAAAAAGCTGTTCCAATGGAATTACTTATAAAAGTATATGATTAATTTTAGGTGTGAGTTAATAAGGAGGTAAGCATTAGGCCTAGAGCAAAGGTATAAAAAAATAAATTGCTATTCTTCCTTTTCAAGGGTATGGTGAGGAAGTAGAATTAATGGAGTCAATCAAGACTGAAATGAGGGGGAATATCTTAATGCCATCAATACCATTACCACACCTCCTCCTTTAAAAACTCGCTGATCCTGAACTAGTAGTTACAGATACCTTACATAGGTTCTTAGCACTAACATTAGTCCTAAAAAAGTAGGAAAATTATTCTTTCACTAAATACCTAGATTTCACTTTGCCCTTTAAATTTTCAAATCCTTAGTAACCAAGTAGCAAGATGAAAAACTAAATCTGTATTTCCCAACTAGTGCTGTTCCTTTCATCAGAGAGACAGGTGTGTGTGTGAGTGTGTGTGTGTGTGTGTGTGTGTGATCTTCCTTTATTCACGTGCTCCTCTCTAGGGTATTTTTAGCTCTGGTTTTCCATTCTGCTTTCTGGTAGAATGGTACAGATTCCACATCTGGCAGTAATGGGTATTGAAGTATGGTTAAAATATCCATTAGCAAAACTGTTAAACCCCTTTAAGAGGCACAAGCCAATGGGAGAAAAACTCAAAGAGAAAATACCACTTAAAATGGAATATTTACACATGCTTTTGAAATATAACTTAATACACTTCTAAATAAATTCTGAAAAGCTAATTGAACTTCTAGTGTTTCTGACAGAAGTTCCTTGGTTAAAATTTAAACATGGTTTATAAGCCTATTCCTTTATCAATAGAAATTCATCTTGAAAGACACTCTAAGAACACTGTAAAGTATCCAGGGCAACAAAATTACTGTATAGAATCCAAAAATAGATCCTCTTAGCCTATTTTTCTCTTAATATGACCCAAATAGTACTATTTCTTAAATTGTTGAAATTTATGCCATCATTATCAATTTGATATTCCTTGTACAACCTCAATACGTTTGTCCAACCAGTGACATAGATTCAAGTTAATTGTTAAAAATTCAACTTGGACAGGATGGTCATAAATCTACTCAGAAAAAAGAGACAAACTAAAATTCTACACAAATAATTCTGGCTTTTATGATTCAAAAATCTGTGAACTGGCTATTGAATTTTCTAACTTTAATTGGTAGCAAGTAGTAGAACATCTTTTAAAACTATGATTACCAGTAAAAATTCACCTTATTCACTATAATATAGACTTCTCCATAGTAATTTATTTCTGTAATCTCCAGATTAAACTATAAAACTACTGCTTTTCACTGAAAGGCATTATAAATTCAGCTCTGAAATATCACTCCAGAGAACATTTCCTCTTTTGAATGTCTAACACTGTTTTAAAAAGTTATTTTCCCTTCATAGGATGGATGCGTTTACATTCATAATCCTATACAAAACTCTTAATTTTGAAATGGACTTGCAACTCAATATTCTTTGTGAAGGAAAAGATAATATTGGTACAGTTAGTAGAATGGAAGAAATGTGAAATACAAGATATAACAGAGGGAACAGATATTCAGAAAGAATTGAGTAATTTGTTTCTAAATATTAATGTTTTTAAAGAAAATCATGTTTAACTATTCAAAAAGTGGTTTGAATATAATGAGAAACAAAATCCCACCCCCCAAAATACCATAAAATTTCAAAAATATTAAAAGGTGTTAACTATAAAGTAATGAGTCAGACTTTTCAACAAGTTAAAAGCCAAAATTTACTACCTCACGTATTTTGATAACTTCAATTGTGCTCATGATTCCCAAATCTATTAACTTCAATTTTGTCTCCAAACCTTAAAATCCAAGAGCCTATGAATATTTCACTACATGTCCCAAAGGCATGTCAATAATCTTCCTCTCTAAGCTTGTTCTGTGTCCTGTGTTTCCTACTTCACACATAGGAACTATTCATGTGGTTCCTAAGTCAGAAAGCGCATCTTGTCAGTCTTACTTCCTAGAGTTGTCTATTTCTCTCATGGATACTGCCACTCTCCTAATACAGTTCTTATCATTTTACTCCTAACTAGGGTCCTTGTCACTACTCTCATTTCCCTACAATCCACCTTTTATGTAGATTAACAAGGGCTAGGATAATGTTTTAAAGATCTAATTGTAACATTTCATTTTCATTATTTCAATGTTCCTCTATATCCATGATGATGGAACCTAAACTCAACATCATGTGTAGTTCTGATTTCTTGCTTATCTATCCCATCTCATCTTTTACCACCGCCCCCCCTTCATCCCCCCATACTCACCTCTTTGCACTCTATTCCCTGGACATATTAAACTATCAAGAAATCTCATGAAATTCTCTTATGAAAGCCACTGGGCTTTCTGCTCTACTTGTTTGGATCACCCTTTCTCTAAAAGGTGCTCTACCTGTCTGGATCACTCTTTCTCTCACTGTCCCCTTTCTCTAAATCTTTTCTTGGCTAATTCCTAGTCATCTTTCAGGGCAGTGCAGGCACCATCACTGCGTAGAAGGCTTCCTAGATCTTCTCCCTCCCCTAATCCAACCCCCAGGCTGAATCAGGTTATGTTTCTGAGAAACTTCACTCATACATTGTGCATACGTCATTATGGTACTTAGCACATTCTATCATAACAGCCTCTCTCTTTATCTGTCTCTGAATTATACCATAGGCCTTTGGAAGGTATGCCCACTCAACCTCAGTTTCTAACATAATTCCTGGTACATGTCAATAAATGTTTGTTGAATGGATGGATGGATGGATAAATGAATGAATTAGTTCCCTTAGAGAGGGGAAAGACCTTATGCCAGTGATGCTGCCTTTGCTTAAGATATTTGTGGAAAACAGTTTAGGAATTGCCTTCAGAATCAGTTTATGAGCTAGAAAAGGGGGTCAATATTTCCCTGCCTTTTTGAGAACACCTTTTTGTTGTTGTTGTTGTTGTTTGAACAACAGAAATGTGGGATAAATCTTATCATCTAACTTTATTCACCAGTTCCATGTGATTCACTCTCAAGGCTAAGGATGATGTAACAACATGCCCCCAGTGCTGAATACAATTACAAAGGTGGTTTTAATGAAATACACATATTGCCTCCCAAGGTGGCTACCTGAGAACATAAGTTCTGCTGTGCTTTTAAAAAGAAATCAGTCTCACTGCTTTTTTTTTATTATGCTTTACATTTTGATATTTGAATTAGTTATTATTAGTGAATGTTGATCATAAATTGATGACAGAAAAATCTATTTAAAAATATTAGCTAGTGAATTTGAACACATATTTCCTAAGACTATCTTGAAATATTTCAAAATCAGATTTTAAAGTTTTAGCTCTCTAGGAAAAAATTGAGAAAATCCTATTATTTTATTCAGATTCTAGTTCAAACATTTCTTTTAAACCACGGTTGTCAGAACATACTTTCATTGCCAAACTCTCTCCAAGGGATGCAATATTCTCAGATTTTTTATCCAAACATGCTTGCAGGCATTCCTTTTCTTTAGCCAGATCATTGAGGGTTGCACCGAGAATGCTGATTTCTTCTCGCTGGGCAATACTTTGTCTTGTAAAATTATCTAAATGTGTAATCATAAAGGCATTGTTTTAATCAAGATAAATTTTTTTCCAGTTCAAGCAGAGTGAAATACTTTTCAAAGTTAATTCTCCTATATTATATTCAATGACTAAATATAAAGTACTGTATCCCAAATAAATAATGGCTTTTGCTGTTAGTGATTAAAAATGAAGGTTAATCATGAAATTCTAAATGACATAAATGTAAAAGCACAATTAACACATTTGAGTTAGAACAGCAAAGGATATATGTGGAATCTAGAAAAATGGTACAGATGAACCGGTTTGCAAGGAAGAAATAGAGACACAGATGTAAAGAACAAACATATGGACACCCAGGGGGGAAAGAGGTGCGAGGGGAGGTGGTGGGACGAAGTGGGAGATTGGGATTGACATATACACACTAATATGTATAAAATAGATAACTAATAAGAATCTGCTGTATAAAAAAATAAATTAAATAAATTTTAAAAAAACATAACGGAAAAGAATATGATAAAGAATGTATATATATATGTATAACTGAATCACTTTGCTGTACAGCAGAAATTAACACAACATTGGAAATCAACTATACTTCAATAAAGTATATTTTTTAAAAAAAGAACAGCAAAGGAAAGTTCCTTATAACAAGTTCTCAAAGTAGAACGTGTGGTGGGGTAGGGGAGGGTGTGTGGATGAAGCACGTGGACTATCAATTTTCCCCCCTCTAATTTCACCTCCCTCTAGCTTAGAATCACTGTTGGATGTAAGCTGGTAACTAACAGATCTTAATAAAATATCCAATTAAGTCATCTTCAGAGTCAAATATCTTCTAGTATTTTGGTTTTTCTAAAGTAGTGTTATAAAAATTCCTAGAAAAAAAATCATCCCAGGAAGTCTGATTTGATTTGTAAGAACGCTGGCAAGCCAATGTCACTGTTGAAGGACTGAAAGATGGTGTAGAATAGTGGTTTCTAAATTGTGGTTTCTCAACCAGCACCATTGGCAGCACCTGGGAACTTGTAAGAAATACAAATTCTTAGGTCCCATCCTAGACCTACTGAATTAGAAATTCTGAGTGGGCAGACCAATTTATGTTTTAACAAGCACCCCTCCCAAGTGACTCTAATGCACAATAAAGTTTGAGAACCACTTTAGGAAACTGGTAAGGATACAAAAGCCCTGGGCGTATCCTACTTCGAGGAGCCTAGCTCAGTGAGCTTTAGCTCTCCAGGTAAAGACTGAAGTTTGAGAACCACTGGTCTAGAGCTCTACCAAGGAAGCTCTGTGTGACTAGACCTCTGCTAGACCCCCGCCAAGGGCCACCCAGTGCAGCACTAAGAGACGTAATCCCATATGCCAAGAGGGTGATTTATATAATACATCACATCCCTTTTCCAGGCAAACCACATGTTTTGGATGTTCTGTTATCTGAGTTCATTCCCATTGGCATAAAATAAACTCTAAAACAGCTAGTATCTCCTAGCTTAAAAAAATCCTCAACCCCACATCCCACTTAAGCTACCACCCCATTTTTCTACTACTCTTAATAGCCAAACTTCTTAAGACTTCTATTCTCTCCTGTCTCTACCTCCTCACTTCCCAATCATTCGTCAACCTACTCGACCTTCCACATCTAACACTATAATTCAAACTTTCTGGGGGGTCAGTGCTACCAAAACCTCCAATGTGCCAATCCAATCAATGTTTTTTCATTCTCATCTTATTTTGCTTCTTGAAAGTATCTGACAATTGACCATATCCTCCTTTTTAAAACATGTTGCTCTCTTGCTTCCCAAAATGACACTCACTTCTGGGTTTTCTTCCTGTGTCTTTGGCTTCTTCTTACTCAGTCCTGGATCCTCTTCTCCTCATTCTCTATATTTCCCCTAGGTGATTTCATGGTTTTAAAATATCATTTATATGCTGATGTGTCCCAAATGTATATCTTTAGCTTAGATTTCTCATCTGAGATATAAACTTATCTATTTACCTGCTTACCCTACATTTTTACTTGAACTTAAAATATCCAGAAATGAGTTCTTCAATCTTCCCCTTTATTTTCTTTTAATACTTCCTGTCTCAATAAAAAGCACCTCCACCCACCTAACTGCTTATGTCAGATATTTTTGAACTGCATAATAGCAAATCTTAAAAATATTTATTCAGTTTTAAAATGGGCTCTTTTCTAGTCCTGACCAAAATTTTACTTTAAAGTTATAAGAAGATTAAGTTATGACCATATTTTCATAAAGATCACTGGTAAGAAACAATAATAGGAGACTTTATAAAAATAATTTTCTCTATAAACTCAAGTGATACTATAGATATAGCCAAATATATGTACACTTTCCACCAAAAATAGTATATATGTAATATATTTCATTACAACAGCTATGGGCATGACACATAATACAAAAACTTATAAATTCAAAATTGATCATCATAAATTTACAAAGTATTGCTGCTTTGTTTAGCTATTTCTTCATTGAAAAATATGAAGCTATGTCTAAGTATTTATGGTCCTAAATTTAAGTAAAAATTTTTATTATCAAAGAAAAATATATTTCCCATGATTTCTGACTAAAAAACTTTAATTTAAGGGCATATTTCTAAGTTTATCTATGTTATAACTGAAGAGAAGAAAACTTTCTTTTAAACCAGACTTTAAAGAAAAGTAACATCAGGAAAAAAAAAAAAACTCACCAATTTTTTCATCCAAGCACATAATTTTCTCCTGAGTAAGCTGTAGCTCATATTTTTTCTTAGCAAGGTGTCGTTGAGTATCAGAAAGATCTTTTTCTGTGTTTTCATATAAAAGTCTGTAAACATTTTAATAATAAAACTAATTCTGAAATTTTGTTTTATCAACTTTTTAGTGTATTTAAATCTAAAAACTTTTAAGAATACTAAAGTACATTTTTTTCTTCTTAGTATTTTCATTATAAAAACACATTATAGGAGGTTTGAAATATAAAGGATAAAAAGGGATCCTCAATCCACCACTCCAACATAATCAACTATTAGCATTTTGGTGTTCATTAGTTTGTATTTTTTTGGCTACACATATTTTAAAGTTACCATATTCTAAATTCAAAACTGAATCCTGATTTTTTTTCCACCTACACTTAATCTTTAATATTTTTTAATCTTATTATTCAGCCCTCCAAATTATCATTTTCTGGCTGAAAAACCTTATATGAGCAGTAACCATTTACTTAAGTACTCCCCTAATATTAGACATTTAGGTTCATTTCAGGTTTTCACTATTATAAATAAATCTGTAATGAATAGCATTTCATTGAGTCCACAAACATTTATTAAGTGTCTAGTATGTACCAGGCACTAGGTGTTGAGGAAGCTATGGTGAACTAGGTGGGCAGTGGCCCTGGTCTCATGGAGTTCACAGTCAATAAACAAATATTAATAAGTAAACAGACTATAATTTCTGGAAATACGGAAGCTAGATAATCTGAAAGTCCTCTCACCACAAAACACTTACACATACTAAATATGATGTAAGAAGCATCCTTTTAAATGTACAGCAAAACTGAAAAGGATTTGTAAGGGAAGTTCCCTGGAGCCAAATCAGAGCAATAAGACAATGAACTGATGTTATGTTGGATACAGTTGGGGTTTGCCTGTCTCTGTGGCCTAGAGTCTTGCCTTTTAACTCAGAAACAGAAGATGAGGCCACAGAGATGGCTGCAACACAAGTATTAGAACTAAGGTCCAGGAATTCCCTGGTGGTCCAGTGGTTAGGACTCTGTGTTCTCACTGCTGAGGGCCCAGGTTTGATCCCTGGTTGGGGAATTAAGATCCCACAAGCCATGTGGCATGGCCAAAAAAGAAAAAAATAAAAAAGAATTAAGATCCTCTACCATAAGGCCACTAAGGGCTACACTATTTTTTTTTTTTCATATTATTTTACACGCTTGAAGACTTCTTTTTTTTTAAAGAGCTCCTGACTTATTTATTTATTTACTTTATTATTTTTTTTGGCTGTGTTGGGTCTTCGTTTCTATGCGAGGGCTTTCTCTAGTTGTGGCAAGCGGGGGCCACTCTTCATCGCGGTGTGCAGGCCTCTCACTGTTACGGCCTCTCTTGTTGTGGAGCATGGGCTCCAGACATGCAGGCTCAGTAGTTGTGGCTCACGGGCCTAGTTGCTCCGCAGCATGTGGGATCTTCCCAGACCAGGGCTCAAACCTGTGTCCCCTGCATTAGCAGGCAGATTCTCAACCACTGCGCCACCAGGGAAGCCCAAGGGCTACACTATTACTGGAGGGGACAGACTAGAAGAAATCAGCTTGCCAAACATTGCTAGGGCCAGGGTAATAAAAATAACTAAAAGTCTTCATTGGGAATTCTCAATCTCAAGATAAGAAATCAAAATAAAATCTGGTTCCAGGATGGTCATATAATCTAGAACACTCAGTGGAAATAAAAGTTCTCTGGAGGGACATGCCCTCAACTCAGGCACAAACTAAACCTCAGACACAGGTCTGTTGAAAATGAGCTCACAATTCAATCTTAAAAACACATTAAGAAACAACCCAAACTTAGTGGGAGTCAAAAGACACACAAACTAAATTAAATCCCAAAGAACTTCAGATTATAGCATTATTAAATAGCAATTAAAAATAGTTTTAAATACTAAGACATAACATAAGTAATAGAATACACAATGAAAAGAAAAAAGAACCAGCAGATTTTTAAAAGAACCAAAGAGAACTGCAGGAAATTAAACTAAAGTCACTGAAATAAAACTTTTAGAAGGACAACATCAAATGACAAGTTTAAGAACAAAATAGACACAGCTAAAGAGACAATTAGTAAGATAGAAAGAAAAATTTTAAAAAGCCAGATCAGAGGAAATTACTTATAATAGAACACAGAAAAAAAGATAGAAAAAATACAAAAGAAAGTTTAAGAGACATAAAGAACAGAATGAGAAGGTCCAATATTCACCTAATAAAAATTCCACGAGAAAATAAACATAATATTCAAAGAAACAATGTCTCATATAATACATGAAATCTTAAACTAAAGAAACATCAATGAAAAACATAAACAGCAACTTTGAGGGAATGTAAATCATGGGTAGAGCCAAAAAAAAAATCTGTATCTATTAAGACAATTATAAATGGAGGAGGGTAAAAGTATTTAAAGGGACACAAGATTTCTACATTTAAACTGATAAAATGTGACACCAGTAGGCTGTGTTGAGTTATGTGTGTATAATGTAATACCTAGAGCAACCAATGAAAACATCTACATAGAGATACTCAAAAGTATTAAAGATAGATCCAAATGGAATTCTTAAAAATGTTCAAGTAACCCACAGAAAGGTAGGAAAAAGAAAACAGAGATAAGAAAAACAAAGGGAAGAAACAAACAAAAAAACAAATAAAACAGGAGACTTGAGCCCTAACATATAATAATTACATTAAATACATAAGGTCTACCTTATTTATGTTAGCTAAGCACTAGAAACAATCAAAATGTCCCTCAGTAGATGAATGGCTAAATTGTGGTACATCCATACCATGGAATACAATGATAAAAGTACATAAAACTATACATACACATTGAACTAGTGACAATTTCTGCTTTTGATATTGTACTATAGTTATATAAAATGTAATAGCTGTGAGAAACTGGGTGAAGGAATCTCTCTGTATTTTTGCAACCTCCTTCCACCCTAAATTATTTTAAATTTAAGAAGTAAAACAAATTCTCAAATCCAAGCTGCACAGCTAAACTAAATAAATAAAAATATCAGGGTGGGAATTAGGAATCACTATTTTTTTTAAAGTTCCTTATTTGATTCCAATATGCAGCCAAGGTTGTTAAGGAGTGCCTCCTACTGCTGCTTCACCCAGGGGAGCAAAAGGTGAAAAACCGACAAAGCAGATGTTATGTAAGACAAAATGTTATTGCAATTTTATGGTGTCTCTCCCATCTTAGTACTCTTCCATCCCCCATAGTGTGAACTCAATGAGGCTGTTCCCCCCAAAGCACTGTATGACATAATAACTTATATCTCGATGGAAAAATGTGCTCACAGACCAAAATGATAAGACATTTGAAAAGACAAGTCATTTCAAAAGAAACAAAATATACTGATTACAGAATCCAGCAATACCAGATATATTAGAAGAAATAGATCAAAAATTTTTAATTAGACTAATAAACATATTAAAAGAAAGAGAAAGATATCAGCAATATGAAAAAAGAACAAAGGGGAGAAACAGATGTGACAAGTATGAGAAATGTAGTAGATGAAATTAAAAGGAAAAAAAAAAAAGATGGTGTAAATAGCAGAATGAATATAGCTGATCAATGAGTTAGCAAACTGAAAGACCAAATTGAGGATATTTCTCAGAATGAAGTATAAAAGGACAAATAAATTGAAAACATGAGATGAAAAGTTAGAAGACTTACCAAACCTGACTTTAAGACTTACTATAGTAACCATAATAGAGAGCCCAGAAATAGGCTCACATTTATTCAGTCAATTAATTTTCAACGAAAAGCAATACAATGGGGAAAAGAAACAATTGGTATTGGAACAAGTGAATTGCCATGTGGGGAAAAAAATGAATCTTGACCCCTACATCACATCACATACAAAAGACATAATATAAAAGCTAAAACTATCAATATAATGCTTTTGAGAGAAATCACAAACATATACATAAAAAGTTTTAACCAATTTTAGTAAATCAAATCCAAGAATATAGAAAAACTATAATACATCATGTCCAAGTGGAGTTAACTCAGGAATGCAAGGTTGGTTTACAATCTAAAATTATTTAATGTTATTCACCATATTAACACCCTAAAAAAAAAAGAGAAAAAAGCCATATGACCAGATTAATAGATGCAACATAGACATTTGACAAAATTCAATATCCACTCTTCATATGAACTCTCAGCAAATTAGGAATAGAACTTTTTCAATCTGATAATAGGCACCTACAAAGAGCCTACAGCAAACATCACAATGGTGAACGGTTGAATGCTTTCCTACTAAGATTAAGAATAAAACAAGGATGGCTGTTCTCATCCTTCTATTCAACATTATACTAGAGGTTCTAGCCAGAGAAAGAAGGCAAGAAAAAGAAACAGGCATTCAGACTGGAAAAGAAGAAGCAAAACTCTCTATTCACAGACAACATGATAATCTATGTAGAAAACCCTACTGAATCTACCAAAAAAAAACTATCTTAACAAGTGAGTTTTAGCAAGATTGCAAAATACAAGAGCAGTACACAAAAATCAATTTTGTTTCTTACACAGGTATACCTCATTTTATTGCATTTTGCTTTACTGCACTTTGCAGATATTGCTTTTTTTTTTTTTTTTTTTTTTTACAAATTGAAGGTTTGTGCCAACCCTGCATCATACAAATCTATTAACACCATTTTTCTAACAGTGTTTGCTCACTTCATGTCTCTGTGTCACATCTTGGTAATTTTCAAAATATTTCAAACCCTCCACCAGCAAAAAGATTGACTTGCTAAAGGCTCAAATGATAGTTAGCATTTTTTTAGCAATAAAGTCTTTTTATTTTATTTATTTATTTATTTTTGGCTGCGTTGGGTCTTCATTGCTGTGCACAGGCTTCCTCTAGTTGCGGCGAGTGGGGGCTACTCTTTGTTGCAATACATGGGCTTCTCATTGCAGTGGCTTCTCTTGTTGTGGAGCACGGGCTCTAGGCACACGGGCTTCAGTAGTTGCAGCATGCGGGCTCAGTAGTTGTGGCTCACGGGCTCTAGATCGCAGGCTCAGTAGTTGTGGCGCATGGGCTTAGGTGCTCCACGGCATGTGGGATCTTCCCAGACCAGGGCTTGAACCCATGTCTCCTTCATTGGCAGGCAGATTCTTAACCACTGTGCCACCAGGGAAGTCCAATACAGTCTTTTTAAATTGAGGTGTGTACACTGTTTTTTAGACATAATGCTATTGCACACTTAAGAGACTACAGTATAGTGTAAACATAACTTTTATATGTACTCAGAAGCCAAACAATTTGTGTGACTTGCTTTATTGTGATATTTGCTTTTGTGGTGGTCTGGAACAGAACATGCAATATTTCCAAGGTCTGCTTGTACTAGCAAAAAAACAATAGGAAACTGAAATTTAAAAAGCATTTATAGGGCTTCCCTGGTGGCGCAGTGGTTGAGAATCTGCCTGCTAATGCAGGGGACACGGGTTCGAGCCCTGGTCTGGGAAGATCCCACATGCCGCGGAGCAACTAAGCCCATGAGCCACAATTACTGAGCCTGCACGTCTGGAGCCTGTGCTCCGCAACAAGAGAGGCCGCGATAGTGAGAGGCCCGCGCACCGCAATGAAGAGTGGCCCCTGCTCGCCGCAACTATAGAAAGCCCTTGCACAGAAACGAAGACCCAACACAGCTAAAAATAAAATAAATAAATTTATTTAAAAAAAAAAGCATTTATAATAGCATAAAGAATGTGAAATACTTAGGTATAAATATGACAAAGGGTGTACAAGATTTGTACACTGAAAAAATATAAAACACTGTTGAGAGAAATTTTAAAAGATCTAAATAAATGGAGAGAGATTTTTCTGTTTATGGATCAAAGGCTCAATATTGTTCATAGTTAATTTTCCAAAATTGATCTATAGATTCCACATAATTCTAAGCAAAATCCCAATAATAATTTATGTATGTTGACAAGACGATCCTAAAATTTATATGAAAATGTGAAGGACCTAGGACAGCCAAAACAACTTTGAACATGAACTAAGTTGGAGGACTTAACAGTACTTGATTTCAAGACTAATTATGCAGCTTCAATTATCAAGGCAGTGATACTAGCATAAAGATGGAAAAATAGATCGATGGAATAGAGTCCAGAAACAGACTCACATATATGGTCAACCAATTTTTTCACTAAGATGCCAAGGCAATTCAGTGGGTGAATGGATAATCTTAACAAATAACCAATGGATACCCATATACAAAAAACAAACAAAAAAACTACCTTTACTTTTATCTCATACTTTACACAAAAATTAATTCAAAAAGGACTACAGACCTTACATTTATGTAAGAGCTAGAACTATAAAACTGCTAGAAACAAACACAGCAAAAATTTTTAGTGACCTTAGGTTTGGCAACGATTTCTTAAATAGAACACAAAAAGCATGATATAAATGAAAAATAATTTCAATTGTGCTTCATCAAAATTTAAAGTCTTTGCTCATCAAAAGACACTGATAACAAAATAAAAAGGCAAGCTCTATACTGGGGCAAGATATCTGCAAAACATGTATCTGACAAAAAATTTGTATCTAGACCCTATAAAGGACTTTTATAAGTTAATGATAAAGAGATAAACAAACCAATAAAAAATGGGCAAATACTTGAACAGATATTTCACTAAAGAAGATATATGAATGGCAAATAAGTAAATGAACAGATAATCAATATCACTGATCATTAGGGAAAAGCAAATTAAAACTACACTAAGATACTACACACCTACTAGTATAACTAAAGTAAAAAGACAGATGATATCAAGTGTTGATCAGGATACAAAGCAACTGGCACTCTCATGCACGCCTGGTGGGAATATAAAATGGTAAAACAATTTTGGAAAACAGTTTGGCTGCTCTGGAAGCTATCAGGGGAACCACCACTGTGTCCTTGGGTTATAGGATCAGGGCAGCAAGGATTTACAGTGGTACTTATCTGGCTTTTGGTGGAGAGCTGCCCTTGACGATGGAGACGACATTCTGTGCACTATACCTGACTGTTATAAGATCCTACCTGATAACTCTCATTCAGTATGCATCTGGGGAAAAAAGTACCAATGCCTGCAGAATGGCATAGTAAATCAACAGTAATAAAGTATTTTAAAATATAGTTAAATTCTACTGTAGTCCAAGAAGAATCCCTTTAAATGCCCTGACGGACTATTTTCTTAGCTTTCTTCTTGTAAAACACTTTTAAAATGCATGCTAATCATACTGCTCAATATCAAAAAAACAAACAACACAATCAAAAAATGGGAAGATCTAAATACACACTTCTCCAAAGACATACAGATGGACAACAGGAACATTAAAAGATGCTCAACATCGCTAACTATTAAAGAAATGCAAATCAAAACTACAATGAGGTATCACCTCACACCAGTCAGAATGGCCATCATCAAAAAGTCTACAAATAATTAATGCTGGAGAGGGTGTGGAGAAAGAGGAACCCTCCTACACTGTTGGTGGGAATGTAAATTGGTATAGCCACTATGGAAAACAGCATGGAGGTTCCTTAAAAAACTAAAAATAGAGCTACAGTATGATACTGAAATCCTACTCCTGGGCATATATCTGTAGAAAACCATACTTTGAAAAGATACATGTACCCCAATGATCACTGGTGCACTCTTTACAATAGCCAAGACATGGAAGCAACCTAATTGTCCATCGACAGATGAATGGAAAAAGAAGATGTGGTACATATATACAATGGAATACTACTCAGCCATAAAAAAGAATGAAATAATGCCATTTGCAGCAGCATAGATGGACCTAGAGATCAGCATATTAAGTGAAGTAAGCCAGACAGAGAAAGACAAATATCATATGATGTCGTTTGTATGTGGAATCTAAAAAAAAATGATACAAATGAACTTATTTACAAAACAGAAAGAGATTCACAGACATAGAAAACAAACTTATGGTTACCAAAGGGGAAAGAGGGGTGGGAGAAAGGATAAATCAGGAGGTTGGGATTAACATATACACACTACTATGTATAAAATAGATAACCAACAAGGATGTACTGTATAGCACAGGGTACTATACTCAATATTTTGTAATAACCTATAAGGGAAAAGAATCTGAAAAGGAATATATATATGTATATGTATATAACTGAATCACTGTGCTGTACACCTGAAACTAACACAATACTGTAAATCAACTCCATTAAAAAGTTCTTTAAAAAATGGACGCTAATATAAGGGCCATAAATGTATTACAATAATAAATATATCAATGCATATGATAATGAATGAGTCCAGAAAAGACAAGCGGAGGATGTGGCAAAACCTTCCGGTGTACACTGTGGCCGTCCTTATCCTGTTAAACTGCACTGCAGCCACATGTCTTCCCAAATAGCCATAAGACCCCTGCACAACACAAGAATATACCTAATAAGAAAAAGGAAAATGGAAAACTACATTCATAATCAGAAGTTCTCAAATCAGACCTTTAAATCACTGACCAATAAACCCACACCGAAAACAGACATTCAAGAAATAGAAACTTTAGAAGTAAAGCTGGTAGCTTCTTTTACAGACTCTTCTAACTCCAATATGAGAAAACAGGCACTCAGAAAACTCATTCAAGATATGTTTAGGAGTTGCTTTTACCAAAGCCCAAAGGGACTTTGGTTAAGCTATCTAACATGGTTTTTAATCAAATGCCTATTGTGGGGCTTAAAACCAACCCTCTGTGCAGCCTTAGTAGGAGGTGTTAAAAATCAGGGTTCTGCCATGGGGTGTGATTTCCCTGATTTCTCTGTATGGTCTTATTCTCAAAACAAATTACCATTTGGTTCTCAAGTTGCACTCTCCATTATAGCTCAGATGTATACACTTTTGTCCATTTCTAAGGGAGACACTCATTCAGAGACACTCAAAATAATGCTTTTACAGATAGTTGGTTATAATCAAGTAGATTCTCCAGAGAAACTCAAACCAGTGAAATAGAAAACTCTACAGATTGACAGCACTGATAAACCAAGCTGTAATGTATGGTGATATTTTTTATAGTTTCCACTCAGCATTTTAACAAATAATATTACAAGCAACAGTTTGATTAGCAGAGGCTGAAATTCATGCTTTGTTACCTCAGAATGACTCTAAGACTTAAAATTCAAGATGAGAAATCTGCACTTATAAACCTCACTGCACAGAACAGAATGCTTCCTTCACAAAATGAAATAATCAGAACCAAATCACAGATTTTTAAAGCAATTTTGGAAAACGTCTTGTCAGGTGATTTGTCTGGCCAGAAATCAGATAGTGAAGGTTCTCAGTATGACATTAATATGGGATCTGACATACAGTTGCCATCTCCAGCTCAGAGTCCTAGAATTGATTTCGGTTGTTTCCAAATTTGGGCAATTATGGCTAAAGCTGCTATAAACACTGCATGTAGGTTTTTGTGTGGACATACATTTTCAACTCCTTTGGATAAATACCAACAAGCATGATTGCTGGATTATATGATAAGAGTATGTTTAGTTTTGTATGAAACTGCCAAACAGCCTTACAAAGTGACTGTACCATTTTGAATTCCCACCAGCAATGAATAAGAATTCCTGTTGACCCACATCCTCACCAGCATTTGTTGTGTTTCCAATTTTGGCCATTCTAATAGATATGTATTTGTATCTCATTGTTGTTTTTAAACTTCTTTCTTTTTTCCCGCAGTTGCATTTTTAATTAATTAATTAATTAATTTTTGGCTGTGTTGGGTCTTCGTTTCTGTGCGAGGGCTTTCTCTAGTTGCGGTGAGCGGGGGCCACTCTTCATCGCGGTGCGTGGGCCTCTCACTGTCGCGGCCTCTCTTGTTGCGGAGCATAGGCTCCAGACGTGCAGGCTCAGTAGTTGTGGCTCACGGGCCCAGTTGCTCCGTGGCACGTGGGATCTTCCCAGACCAGGGCTCGAACCCGCATCCCCTGCATTGGCAGGCAGATTCTCAACCACTGCGCCACCAGGGAAGCCCTCATTGTTGTTTTTAATTTGCATTTCCAGATGACACATGATGTGGCGCATCTTTTTATATGCTTATTTGCCATCTGTATAACTTCTGTGGTGAGATGTCTGTAAAGGTCTTTGGCCCATTATATAAGTGGGTTATTTCTTATTGTTGAGTTTTTTAAAAGTTCTTTGTATATTTTGGAAAACCTATCTATCTATCTATCTATCTATCTATTCTTAAGGTACAGTTGATGTACAATATTATATAAGTTTCATGTGTATAACATAGTGATTCACAATTTTTAAAGGTTATATGCCATTTATAGTCTGATTTATTTCACTTAGCATAATACCCTCCACGTTCATCCATGTTGTTACAAAGGGCAAAATGGCAAAATTTCATATATTGTGTATTCATATTCATGAATATATATGTACATATTCCCATACATGTATATACACACACACACATATATATACCACATCTTCTTTATCTATTCACCTGTTGATGGACACTTAGGTTTTCTCCATATCTTGGCAACTGTAAATAATGATTCTATGAACACTGGGCTGCATGTATCTTTTCAAATTAGTGTTTTCATTTTCTTCAGATAAATACCCAGGAGTGGAATTGCTGGGTCATATGGTAGTTCTATTTTTATCAATAGTTTTTTGAGAAACCTCTATACTGTTTTCCATAGTGGCTGCATCAATTTCCATTTCCAGTACACGAGGGTTCCCTTTTCTCCACATCCTCCCCAACATTTGTTATTTGTGGTCTTTTGGATGATGACCATTCTGACAGGTATGAGCTGATATCTCATTGTGGTTTTAATTTGCATTTCTCTGATGATTAGTGATGTTGAGCATCTTTTCATGTGCCTGTTAGCCATCTATATGTCTTCTTTGGGAAAATGTCTATTCAGTTCTTCTGACCATTTTTAAATTGAGTTGTCTTTTTAAAATTGAGTTGTGGATAGCAGTTCTTCATCAGAGGTGTCTTTTGCAAATACTTTCTTCCAGTCTCTGGCTTATCTTCCCATCTACTTGACATCGTGTTGTGTGGAGTAGAAGTCTTTAATTTTAATGAAGTACAGTTTATCAATTATTTATTTCATGGATTGTGCTTAAGGGTTGTATCTAAAAAGTAATCACCATACCCAAGGTCATCTACGTTTTCTCCTATGTTATCTTCTAGAGGTTTCATAGCTTTGCATTTTACATTTAGGCCTATGATTCATTTTGTGTTAATATGAAAGGTGTAATGTCTCTGTCTAGATTCTTTGTTTTTGTGTGTGTGGGTGGGGTTTTGTTTGTTTCAGGGTTTTTTTTTTTATGGTTTTTTGGTTTTGCTTTTTTTTTTTTGCATGTGGATGTCCAGTTTTTCCAGTACCATTTGTTGAAAAGACTGTCTTTGCTCTATTGTATTGCCTTTGCCTTTATCAAAGATCACTTGACTATATTTATCTGGATCTATTTCTGGGCTCTCTATTCTGTTCCATTGGTCTGTCTATTCTTTTGCCAATACCACACTGTCTTGATTACTGTAGCCTTATAGAAAGTCTTAAGTCAGGTAGTGTCAGTACTCCAATTGTGTTTCTTCAGTATCTTTTAATTCTTTACCTCTCCATATAAACTGTAGAATCCATTTGTTAATATACACAAAATAATTTGCTGCAATTTTGATCAGAATTGCACTGAATCTGTAGACCAAGCTGGGAAGAGCTGACATCTTGACAATATTGAGTTTTCCTTTCCATGAACATGGAATATCTCTTCATTTATTTAGTTCTTCTTTGATTTCATTCACCAGTTTTGTAGTTTTCCTCATATAAATTTTACACAAAGTTTATTAGATTTAACTTAAGTATTTCTTTTGGAGGGGGTGCTCACATAAATGTGTTTTTAATTTCAAATTCCACTTCTTCATTGCTAGTAAATAGGGAAGCAACTGACTTTGTATATTAACCTTGTATCCTGCAACCTTGTTATAAATGTTTATTAGTTCCAGATTTTTTTGTTGATTCTTTTGGATTTTCTAGGATATCATGTCATCTAGATTAGATTTTAATATTGAAATCTTTTTAGCTTCAAATATCCAAATTCAAACCAAACCAGTTTTGGAATCACTGGACATGGAGACCCAAACTAACTTTTTAGTAACAAATAGCTCTATCAGTCATTCAACTCCATGGGATATTCTAACTTCTTGGGCCTAGAGATGTTTGATGCACAAATGCAGACACACAGAGACCTTTTTTTTTTAATGATATGCTTCTAGGAAATATTCTGAAACACTCCAGCTTTTTAGAAGTGCTGATTTATCTGACATAGAAATCCAAACAGAAGAACTTCTACTACTAAAATACACCTGTTTAGAAAGAAAAGTTCATGTAAGCAGTATAGAAACACAGAAAATGAGTATTGGTTTTGAAACCTGGGGATTTTTTTTTTTTCACCAGCAATGAAACATAAACAGCAATAGATACATTTCTTTCTGGCTGGTTCAGCCTGAACACTATGGAACCTCAGTTTAGAGTTATAGAAACCTAAGCATGTGCTGAACTGTGCTCAGGACTTAACTTCTAATGAGTGGAGTTCACATGTAGGATAAACTTAAAATTTTTCTCATGAACTGACAAAATGGATAACAGAGACAATGGTATTTTAACTATGCATAGGTTCATTATAATTCTTTGCCTTTTATACACGTATATATGAAATCTATGATAAATGTGAGTGCGTTATAAAGACATTAACCTATTAAAATACACGGACAGCTGACTTCTCAGCAGAAATAATTTAAGTCAGAAGACAGTAGGATATCATCAAAGTGTTAAAATAAAAATAATTCCCAAACTGTAGAATTCTCTACCTAGCAAAAATATCCTTCAGTACAGTAAGGTTGCAACAGAGGTAGCGAGAAACACTCAGCTTTTGGATACATTTTGAAGACAAAATCAACTGGATTGGATATGGGTATATGAAAGAGAAATCATGGATCACTTCAAGGTTTCAGTATGAATGGAGTTTCCATTGACTGAGATGAGAAGACTGAAAGAGCGGGTTTGTGTGTGTCAGAGGGCGAAGGGTGGAGAAACTCAGGTTTGGAAATGTTAATTTTGAGAGGCCTATTAGACATCCTAGTGAAGATGACAACAAGGTGGTTGGACATTCAAGTTTACAGTTCAAGAGAGAAGTCCAGGCTACAGATATACATTTGAGAGTCAAGAGTAAATACATGAAAGTGAATGAGATCACCTAGGGATGAGTATAGATATAAAAAAGAAGTAGTCTAAGGACTGAACTCAGGGACACTTCCAACATTTGGAGGTAAGGAGATGAGGAAGAACTATCAGGAAAGACTGAATAGGACAGCCAAAGAGATAAAAAGAAAATCAAATGAGCATGGTATCTCAGAAGCCAAATGAACAAAGTGTTTAAAGGAGCAGAGAAAGAGAACGTAAGTAATCAACTTTGTCAAATGTTGCCGATAGGTCAAATAAAATGAAGACTGATAACTGACCACTGGATTGAGCAACATGAAAGTAAATATTACCTTGAAAAGAAGTTTTGATAGGATGGTGAGGGAGAAAGGCAGATTATAGTAGGTTCAAGAGAAAACAAGAAGTGAGACATTGGAGCCAGAAGTTCAGGCAACTCTTTCAGTGAAATTCCTGTAAATGAGACACAAGATTTAGTACAAATATAGGACATCTGAATAACATGATTACAAATCTGATTACAAAGGGACAAATACAAAAACAATGCACCAACTATTTCAGAATTTATAATTTCTCAAGTATACACAGATCATTACCAAAAACTGACCATAAAAGTAAAGAACAACAAATTTCAGAAATTTTAAATCTAACAGTATGTTAACAAAACAACGTAATTAAGCAAGAAATCAATCACAAAGGGAAAATTCATTATGTTTTTTGGATATTTAAAATCACACTTATAAATAACCAATGGATCAAATAAAAAGTCATAATGGAAATTAGAAAATATTTTATAAAGAAAGAAGTACATAACAAAACTTGTAGCTTACATTAAAAGACGTATTTTGAGGAGAATTTATGGCCTTAAATGTTTATATGAGAAAAAAGACTTAAAAGTAATAAATGTAAGCATCCATCTTAAGAAATTAAAAAATAGAAAATAAATTTAAAGAAAATAGAAGAAAGGAAATAATAAAGAACAGAAGTTAATGAACTAATAAGACAAACAATAGGGAAATTGGTCCTTTGAAAAGACTAATAACAGACTAGAAAAAGAGCAAATCACTACTGATTCTGTGGACAGTAAAATGTTGATAGAATATTGTATACAACATTATTCTAAAAATGTTTTAAAATTTAGGGAAAATGGACCAATGCCACAAAAATATATATATTGAAAAGCATAAGAAGAAATTTCTGATTGTCCTTTTCCATTAAACAAATAAAAGCTTCCCTCAAAGAAAAATTGAGACCTAATTGGCTTCACTGGGAAGTAATAAATTATTCCAGATAATGAAAGAAGACAAAATGAATTGGAAAGATTTTTATAAAGTTTATATTACCTTGATACCAAAATCTGATTTAAAAAACCCCCAAGATTGGCAAATAATTAGCCAATCTCATTTATAAAAATAGAGTTAAAAAATATTTTAAACAAAGTATTAGTTAACTGAGACCAGAAATTTATAAAAAGTATAACATACCCTGACCAATTTGACAAAGCACATCCATTCCTGAAAAAACACTCTCAGTAATCCACAAAAAAGCATGCAGCTTGAACAAGTAAAAAGGTCTTTATTTGCAGATGATCTAATTATCTATGTAGAAAATTGAATGGAATCTATAAAAAGGCTACTAGAACTAAAAGGTATATTTAGCACGGTTGTAGAATACTGGATAAACAAATAAAAATAAATTGCAGGACTTTTGGCTTTAGCCCTGACATGTAAAGAGCTTAGGAGCCATCATTCCCACTGTTATGGGGGAAATAAAAAGAAAGACGAATAAGCTGAGAATCAAAGACTTTTCATGGACATATCAGAGTAGTGAGTTGCAAGACAAATCACCACCCCAAAAACTGAAAAGTATGGCAAATTAGGAGACTTACAACTGAGATCTGCTTATCTAAAGCAGAAGTCACTGGAATTATAATTGGTTAAGAACATTTAAACAATAAACACCTCATCAAAGACATACAGATGGCAAATAGCAATATGAAAAGATGTTCCACATTACTTGTCATTAGAGAATTGCAAATTAAAACAATGAGATATCACTACACACTTATAATGGCTAAAATACAAAAATCTGACAATACCAAATGCCAACAAGGATGTGGAGCAACAGAAAGTCTCCTTCACTGCTGATGGGAATGCAAAATTTTACAGTCAATTTGGAAGAGAATTTGGCAGTTTCTTACAAAGCTAAATAAGTTTTTCTATATATGATTCAGCAATTGTGCTCCTAGGTATTTCCTGAACTGATCTGAAAACTTCTGTCCACACAAAAACCTGCGCATGAAAGTTTATAGCAGCTTTATTCACAACTGCCAAAAACTGGAAGCAACCGAGATGACCTTCAATAGGTGTATAGGTAAACACAATGTGGTACATACATATGATAGAATATTATTCAATGGGAAGAAATGAGGTATCAAGGTATGAAAAGACATGGATGAACCTTAAATGCACATTACTAAGTGAAAGAAGCCAGTCTGAAAAGGCTATGTGCTGTATGATTTCAATTATATGACATTCTGGATAAGGCAAACATTACCTCAGCCAGGTGACCAAAGTCAAAATCAACAGTAATGAATCATATCAATAGGATGTACTCATGACATCCTGGGTATCTGTGTATACTAAAATGGCACTTTAATTCTGTGATCTTTCTCTCAAAAACATTACCCAACCTAATCATGAGAAAACCATCAGACAAACCCCAACTGAGAGATACTCTACAAAATACCTGATCAGTACTCCTCAAAACTGTCAAGGTCATCAAAAACAAGGAAAGTCTGAGACTGCCAAGAGAAGCCTAAGGAGACATGACAACTAAATGTAATGTGGTATCCTGGATGGGATCCTGGAACAGAAAAAGGACATTAGGGAAAAACTAAGGAAATCTGAATAAATTACAGACTTTAGTTAATTATAGTGTATCAATGTTGAGTCATTAATTTTAACAAATGTACCATACTAATGTAAGATGTTATTAACAGAGGAAATTGGGTGTGAGGTATGTAGGAACTTTTCACTATCTTCACAATTTTTCTGTAAATCTAAAACTGTTATATAATACAAAGTTTATTTTTTAAAAACAATCGTATTGCTATTTTTGTATACAAGCAATAAACAATCAGAAAGTAAAATTCTAAAATTCCACTTACAACAGCATCAAAAAATGGAAAATACTTAGGGATAAATCTTACAAAAGAAATGAGAGATCTATATGTATAAAACATTGTAGAGGGAAATTAAAGACCTAAATAAAGAAATGGAAAGTGTTCATGAGTGGGAGTTTTTCCCCAATCAAATCCCCAAGCAGGCTTTTGTGTTTACACTATGAAGCTAATTCTAAAATTAAAATAAAATGCAAAGGAACCAGAACAGCCAAAACAACTTTGAGAAAGAACAAAGTTGGAGGACTAACATTACCTAATTTGAGGATTTAAAAAAAAAAAAAGACATCAGGAATGTTGTATTGGCATCAAGATATATATAGATCCACCAAACAAAATAGATGATCAAGAAACAGACTTACACATATATGGACAACTGACTCACTACAAAGATACAAAACAATTCAGTGTAGACAAGTAAGGGAAGTTTTTCAACAAATGGTGCTGGAACCATTGGATATCCATATGCAAAAAAAACTGAATTTTGAGCTACACCTTGTACTATATACAAAAATTAACTTGCATAGATTTAAATTTAAGAACTGAAACTATAAAACTGCTAGAAGAAAACACAGGAGAAAAATCTCATCTTAGGCTTGACAACAATTTCTTTAAAAGAACACAAAAGCTGGATATAAATTTTAAAAAATCAGTAAGTTTTACTTAATCAAAAATCAAAAACATTTCCTCTTTAAAAGACACTTAAGAAAATAAAAAGGCAGGCCATAGACTGGGAAAAAAATATTTGCCAAACATATATGTACCTAACAAAGGACTTTTATCTAGAATATAGAGAGGATTTTTATGACTTAATACTATAAAAAACTCAATAAAAGTGTGCAAAAGTTTGGAACAGACACTGAAGAAGATATATGTATGGCACATAAGGACATGAACAGATGCTCAAAATTACTAGTTATTAGAGAAGGCAAATCAAAACCATAATACATACCTATTAGGATGGCTAAAACTATAAAGATACTGCATACCAAGTGTTGGTGAGGATATGTAACAACTGGCACTCACACACTGCTGGTGCAAATGTAAAATAAAATAATACAACCACTCTGGAAAACAGTTTAATGGTTTCTTCAAAAGTTAAACATATATCCATCATAAGACTCAGTCTTAGGTATTTACCCGAGAGAAATAAAAGCATATGTCCATACAAAGACCCATATAAGAATACTCATAGCAGTTTTATTTGTTATGGTCCTAAACCGGAAGCAACTGAAATATTTACGTGGTATATTCATACAATGGAATACTACTCAGCAATAAAAAGGAATAAACTATTGATTATATGTGACAACATGGATAAATCTCAGAATAATGATGCTGAGTGAAAGTAGCCCAACAAAAGAATATATACTGTATGATTTCACTTATATAACATTTTAGAAAATCCAAACAAATCTCTATGACAGAAGCCAAATCAGTGGTTGCCTGGGGAGGGCAGGGTAGGGGAGAGGTTAGAGGAGTACGAGAAGACTTTGTGGAGTGATGGATAGGGCCACTATCTTGAGGGTGGTGATGGTTTTACAGGTACATACACATGTCAAAACTTACCACACTGAACACTTTAAATATGTGTAGTTTACTGTACATATATCAATTAAACTTGAATAATACTGTTAAAAGAAAACAACTGTACACAAAAAACCTCTAAATTATTGTACATTTATCTGTTAGAATATTTTAATAAACCACGATAATGCCTTCAAAGAATTTCTAATGACGTGTAAATGCTTATGGTATACAATTAAGTGAAATTGGCCAAATATATAACTTAATATAGGATGATATCAATTACATAGAAAGCTTTTATACACACAGACAGATCTATTTCTGGTTAGAAAAATGATCTATATTAATAATAGTTTTCCCTGGGTTATGGAATCATGGGTGATTTAAATTTCCTGTATGCTTTTCTCTATTTTCCAAAGTTTTCTTTGTTGTCCTTCTTATTTTATTATTATTTTTATTTTACCTGAGTTTGCAATATCCTTTTAAGCAGGAAAGTAAAAAATAAATGAAGGGAAAAAATTTAAGTGACTCTCTGTCCTGACAAGTGATTCCAATATATGTACCACAGACCCGTGAAAGACCAAAGAGGGGATTCTGGGAATTCACATGTGAACCAAGTATTATCTGTAGATTTAATAATATACTTCATACTCATATGAACTATTATATTTCATATGTTCATAGATGCACTGAAATTCAACCTTACTGAATCTGTAGAATGTCTATTTCTCACATCAATAGATACTACAAGTAAAACACTAACATGGAGGTCTTCAAAAACTTATTCCCCTAAGTCATTGCCTGTAGGTTGCTTCAATTGGAATATCTTCTGCTACCTTTCTGCAATATGTAGAAAGTGCTAAGCACAGTACATGGCATTCAATTAACAGAAGTTCTATAACATGTTCCTATTTCTCTCCTATGGCTTTTATTACATGCTAAACTACCCCCTTCCTAAGCTACTATCAAACCAGTGCTTTGTGCTTTCTTATATCATTCAGATCCCAGAACATAACTAAAGTTATAAGGTAAATTAAACACTGAGGGCTTCCCTGGTGGTGCAGTAGTTAGGAATCCACCTGCCAATGCAGGGGACATGGGTTTGAGCCCTGGTCTGGGAAGATCCCACGTGCCGCAGAGCAACTAAGCCTGTGCCCCACGACTACTGAGCCCACGCGCCACAACTACTGAAGCCCGCACGCCCTAGAGCCCATGCTCCACGACAAGAGAAGCCACTGCAATGAGAAGCCCACGCACCACAACGAAGAGTAGCTCCCGCTCACTGCAACTAGAGAAAGCCTGCGTGCAGCAACGAAGACCCAATGCAGCCAAAAATAAATAAATAAAATAAAAAACAAAAATAAATTAAACAGTGAAATATCAAAGTCAAATATGCTCTTTACACAGAAGGGCTTTGTAAAAGCTACTTCAGCTAAACATTGAGGCTTTCTGCAAATATAAGATTAGTTAAGTGTGGCATTCCCAGTCTGTGACTGACCTTCAGGAAATCATTTAATGTCTGCTAAGGTGTCTACGACTGCTTCATAATAATCCTCTCAGAAAATAAAGTCAACAAATAACTTAATTATCACTATAAAATACACTACAAAAAGCAGAGCTATTATTTATAGTTAAACTATTAGTTGTTTAATGGTAATTGAGTTTACCTCAAAGAATTATTCTCTGCTTTTTGTCTGCCAAGTTCACTTTCGGTATCCATTGCCTTTCTTGCTAGCGATTTCATTTCTTTTTCCACAGTGGTTATGGTTTCCTTCATCAAAGTCATATTTGACATTTGCTCCATACGTTCATCATCGAGCTATACAAGCAGAATGACAAAGTTACTGCCATCACTAAAAACGTTTCAGTAATCTTCCCAAAGAGACATCCTCTCTTTGTACAAACCGGTATATAAGATTCACACAATGAGATGATCAGATTAGACTTGAACATTGCAGGAGACTGTATGGACAAGGCGACCGTGGAGCAGGAACTCAGACAAGCCACTGCACAGCTTCTCCATAAAGACTATCACAGTATACGCATCTATATTTTCAGTCTGGTTCAGCTGGACTATAGCACACACAGCTTATTTGCAAAAGGATTTCTTATTTGTTGCTCAGCATTAACAAATTACATATATAAAGTGGGATTATGACAAATAATGTTTTTCTCCTGTCTCCTGCTTTTTTAAAAACTCATTATAACAACATAAAACAGATGAATTCAGAAATATAATCAATTAAATTTGGTTAACAGAAAGTTGAATTCCCTTAATTCTGTTCATATAGTCAAAACATTTCAAATATATATTCATAGCATCTCAAATCCTTGATTAGTAAAAAGGTGATGCTTCACAGTTAAATTCAGTTTAAATACATTTCATTAATTGCCATTTCATTATAATTTTCTCTACCCTAGCTACTCTTTAGGTAGAATAAGCCAGTTTTTCTATCCCTGGCAATGTTATCGTTAATGGAACAGGGAGATGAAAAAGTTGCTAAAATCCCTTAGAATGCATCCCTAATGTTTTTTTTTTAAAAGAACACACTTTGCAACCTAACACAAAAAAAGACTTTACTCACATTTTTTAGAAGGAAATAAATAATGAAAAAGTGACTATTTACACCATACATACTACTATAAATATCTTAGGATTACAAACACTATTATAAAAAACCAACTTCTCTGAACACAGAAAAAGGGGAAAAGGGGAAACCACTGAGAGTTTATAGCCGAAAGTGGAAAAGTGCTTTTTCTTTACGTTATGAACTGTACACTCCAGCTCCTCTATCCTTTGTTCCAAGTGAGCCTTCTCATTAAACGCTGTCTCTTGGGCAATCTGTTTAAAAAACAAAAACAAAACAGAGCGCTTTCAATGTCACTGCATTGTGTCTCACAAATGCTCGTATAGATAAAATTCTTTCAAACCTTTAGCCTTTCCCTTAGACTATCTCGTTCTGTGGTCATTCTTCTTAAATCAGTGAAGGCCACATCTCTCTCAGTCTCCACCCGCCGGAGGATGGCATGTGCTGTTGTTGATTTAGGAGATTTACAGCTTTTCATCATTTCTCGTCGAAGTCGGGCAATTTCTTCCTGTGCCTATTAAATACACAGATAGACTTTTATTTAACAAGCTTTAGAACAGAAATAAATACAGCTATCTTATATCCAGCCAGTTAAAATGCAAACCTATATTAATATGCATATGGCAGGATAATGGTATAATTCTTCAATGAGTTTACACAAATAAATGCAAATGATGCCCCCATATGTAAATGAATGTCTACAAATAAAAGCTTGGTTTACAATATCTTTGCCAAAAATTAAAAAAAAAATTAATTTGGAAGCAGTCAATGAAAGAGACAGTGTTTCACTAAGAAATATATATGGTACTCCATCCATTTTTTTTTTTTAGACTTTTTTTTTTTTAACATCTTTATTGGAGTATAATTGCTTTACAATGTTGTGTCAGTTTCTGCTGTATAACAAAGTGAATCAGCTATATGTATACATGTATCCCCATATCCCCTCCCTCTTGCATCTCCCTCCCACCCTTCCTATCCCACCCTTCTAGGTGGTCACAAAGCACCAAGCTGATCTCCCTGTGCTATACGGCTGCTTCCCACTAGCTATCTATTTTACATTTGGTAGTGTATATATGTCCATGCCACTCTCTCACTTCGTCCCAGCTTACCCTTCTGCCTCCCCATGTCCTCAAGTCCATTCTCTATGTCTGCATCTTTATTCTTGTCCTGCCCCTAGGTTCTTCAGAACCATTTTTTTTTTTAGATTCCATATATATGTGTTAGCATACGGTATTTTTCTCTTTCTGACTTACTTCACTCTGTATGACAGACTCTAGGTCCATCCACCTCACTACAAATAACTCAATTTCATTTCTTTCTATGGCTGAGTAACATTCCATTGTATATATGTGCCACGTCTTCTTTATCCATTCACCTGTCAATGGACACTTAAGATTGCTTCCATGTCCTGGCTATCGTAAATAGTGCTGCAATGAACCATGTCTCTTTTTGAATTATGGTTTTCTCAGTAGTGGGATTGCTGGGTCATATGGTAGTTCTACTTTTAGTTTTTTAAGGAACCTCCATACTGTTCTCCATAGTGGCTGTATCAATTTACATTCCCACCAACAGTGCAAGAGGGTTCCCTTTTCTCCACACCCTCTCCAGCATTTATTGTTTGTAGATTTTTTGATGACAGCCATTCTGACTGGTGTGAGGCGATACATCATTGTAGTTTTGATTTGCGTTTCTCAAATGATTAGTGATGTTGAGCATCCTTTCATGTGTTTGTTGGCAATCTGTATATCTTCTTTGGAGAAATGTCTATTTAGGTCTTCTGCCCATTTTAGGATTGGGTTGTTTGTTTTTTTTGATATTGAGCTGCATGAGTTGCTTGTATATTTTGGAGATTAATCCTTTGTCAGCTGCTTCGTTTGCAAATATTCTCTCCCATTCTGAGAGTTGTCTTTTCGTCTTGTTTATGGTTTCCTTTGCTGTGCAAAACCTTCATTAGGTGCCATTTGTTTACTTTTATTTTATTTCCATTTCTCTAGTATGTGGGTCAAAAAGGATCTTGCTGTGATTTATGTCATAGAGTGTTCTGCCTATGTTTTCCTCTAAGAGTATTATAATGTCTGGAGTTACATTTAGGCCTTTAATCCATTTTGAGTTTATTTTTGTGTACGGTTTCAGGAATTGTTCTAATTTCATTCTTTTACATGTAGCTGTCCAGTTTTCCCAGCACCACTTATTGAAGAGGCTGTCTTTTCTCCACTGTATAGTCTTGTCTCCTTTATCAAAGATAAGGTGACCCTATGTGTGTGGGTTTATCTCTGGGCTTTCTATCCTGTTCCATTGATCTATATTTCTGTTTTGTGCCAGTACCATACTGTCTTGATTACTGTAGCTTTGTAGTATAGTCTGAAGTCTGGGAGCCTGACTCCTCCAGCTCCGTTTTTCTTTCTCAAGATTGCTTTAGCTATTGTCTTTTGTGTTTCCATACAAATTGTGAAATTTTTTGTTCTAGTTCTGTGAAAAATGCCATTGGTAGTTTGATAGGGATTGCACCGAATCTGTAGATTGCTTTGGGTAGTATAGTCATTTTCACAATGCTGATTCTTCCAATCCAAGAACATGGTATATCTCTCCATCTATTTGTATCATCTTTAATTTCTTTCATTAGTGTCTTACAGTTTTCTGCATACAGGTCTTTTGTCTCCTTAGGTAGGTTTATTCCTAGGTATTTTATCTTTTTGGTGCAATGGTAAATGGGAGTGTTTCCTTAATTTCTCTTTCAGATTTTTCATCATTAGTGTATAGGAATGCAAGAGATTTCTGTGTATTAATTGTGTATCCTGCTACTTTACCAAATTCATTGATTAGCTCTAGTAGTTTTCTGGTAGCATCTTTAGGATTCTCTACGTATAGTATCATGTCATCTGCAAACAGTGACAGTTTTACTTCTTCTTTTCCAATTTGGATTCCTTTTATTTCTTTTTCTTCTCTGACTGCCGTGGCTAAAACTTCCAAAACTATGTTGAAAAATAGTGGTGGGGGTGGGCAACCTTGTCTTGTTCCTGATCTGAGAGGAAATGGTTTCAGTTTTTCACCACTGAGAACGATGTTGGCTGTGGGTTTACTCCATCCATTTTGTGATAAATTTGAATTCAGCACAATTCAGGTAGAATACTGGTTTAAAAAATATCATAGTGTTCCAGTCTTTCTGTCCAAAATGCATATGCCATTTCCATGTCCTGGCTACTTTTACCCTGACAGAAAGGCCCATCAATCCTTACTGACAACCCAACAAACTCTTTACACACTTGTTCAACAACCATCCTCGGGTTCCAAATCTATTCCATATCTACAGATGATTTCATATCCTACTTTTTGAATCCTACTTTTGTTTCACATCCTACTTTTTTTTGAATACCACCCTCTCCACTGGCTCTTTCTCTGCTTCTTCAACCATGCACACGACTCCCATATCTTGAAAAACTGTCACTAAATCCTGCTGCCCCATTTACCATCAAATGTCTCTTTTTCCTTTGACAGGCTTTTTTTTTTTTTAAGTGCCATGGATTGTACATCTTGCCTGTTCCTTACCTCCCACTCTCTCTCCCCAATCTAACCTGGCTCCCACACCCACCACTCTGCAGAATTTAACATAATGACCTCACCAAATCTAATGGCCTCTTCTCAGTTCCTGTTCTTGATATTTCGGCAACACTTGCCATTGCCTTCAACACTCTCCTTGAGATTCCTTCCTTCCTTGGGCGTATAACACTGTTCTGCCTTAGATTCCTGTCTTCTTTATCTCTTTCAAAGGTTCCTCTACCAATTGAATAAAACTTCCCAAGATTCCATCTTGACTTCTCTGTTCCTCTATTTATAGCTTTCTCATTCAGAAACTTCATCCATTCTGAAGGCTCAAAACAAATGACTTCTCAATCTACATACTCAGCTCTTGCCTCTCTCCCCACTCCAGTCCCACATTTCTTACTGCCTGATGGCAGTTACTACCTGATGTACCACCATCATCTTACTCTATCTCTCTGAAACCAAACACATCTTTTCCCTCAAATCACCGATGACTTTCCTGTTTCTTTTTCTATTACCACAATTCTTCAGTCATTCAAAACAGAACTTCAGTGATCTCCATTTGTCCCTCCTTTGTGCTAAAATCAAATCTTGTTAAGTCTTCCTTTTCAGTGTCTTTTGCATCTGTCCCTATCTTTATTTCCACTGATAGCACCCTAGATTAGTCCCTTAATGCTTCATGCATGGACTACTGTTAACAGCCTTCTAAAGAGTCCATGGGGACTTCCCTGGTGGTGCAGTGGTTAAGAATCCGCCTGCCAATGCAGGCGACACAGGTTTGAGCCCTGGTCTGGGAAGATCCCACATGCCGCAGAGCAACTAAGCCCGTGGACCACAACTACTGAGCCTGCATGCCACAAGTACTGAAGCCCGCGTGCCTAGAGCCTGTGCTCAGCAACAAGAGAAGCCACAGCAATGAGAAGCCCGCACACTGCAATGAAGAGTAGCTCCTGCTCACCGCAACTAGAGAAAGCCCATGCTCAGCAACAAAGACCCAATGCAGCCAAAAATATAAACAAATAAATAAATTAATTTTAAAAAAAAAGAGTCTATGGTTTCCCCCTCCTCCAATTCTCCTGAAGGAGAAATTGTTATATAAGATGATAACATAGAAAGATTACATAGAGATAATAAAGAATTGTTACCAGATTAAAATTGTAAAAATGTAGCTTTCATCATATTTCTTCCACTTAAAAAAAAAAAACAAACAGAATGTCCATTGCTTATAAGAAAGCAAAGTATAAACCTCTTATAGGGCCCACTGAACAGCTTCTACCATGTAGTCTAGAAATTGGCAAACTATATATAGTTCACAGGCCAAATCCAGCCTGCCTCCTATTTTTGTAACTCTGTAAGCTGAAAATGTTTTTTATATTTTTAAATGGTTAAAAAAAATCAAAACAAGATGAATATTTCACAACAGGTAAAAAGAATATGAAACTCAAATTTCAGTGTTCATAAATAAATTATACTGGAACACAGCCAAACTCATTCATTTGTATATTATCTATAGCTGCTTTCACACTACAACAATAGAGTTGAATAGCGGTGTCAGAAGTCACATGGCCTGCAAAGCCCAAGCTACTTCTTATCTGGGCCTTTACAGAAAATGTTTTCAGACTCCTGCTCTAGTCTAGTCTACCTCTCAAGCCCTTACTCCACTGACATATACTTTTATTCTAGTCATAAACTGATCCATTTATGTACGGACTTTCCCACCTTTATCCTTTGCTTCATACCATTCCTTTAGTCTGGAATGTCCTTTCTTACCCCTTTCAAGATAAAAGAAACCCCATTCATCCTTCAGGACTCAAACTCCACATCGTCTAGCAAAGATCTTGATAACCATAACTAAAAGTACTCGCCTCTTTTATTTCTTACAATATCTTCTAGACTACTTATGCTAAAGTAACAAAAAGTAAATACAAGACAATATATTTTAACTCCCCAACTAGATTGCAAACATAGAAAACAGTGTCTGGCTTATTTTTTCTATCTTTTACAGTAGCAAGCCCAGAACCCTGCACTTAGTAGCTGTAATTCTTAATAAAATTTGATATTTTAAAACTAAATTATATTGGTGATATATGGGGTTTATTATTTGTTGAGTCAAGAAGCCATTTGATTAATAAGGGTTATATAATCTTAAGCTAAAAATAGAGATAAACTACAAACTGATTTTACTCTCTAAATTAAATTATACGGTAATTCCTAAAGTGATTGACAGTACATCAAAGTGATGTGTTTGTATTTTTTCACCCCCAAGTCCAAATTTTTTACCTTGAACTCACCACACCCTATCATTTAACACTTTCCCCATTTCTTATTCCAAAAATCAGACTATTTCTATGCATGTATATGAGCTTTTTCGGATATGGGGATAACGTGTGTGTGTGTGTGTGTGTGTGTGTGTGTGTGTACACATACACAAATTCATCACATTTCATTAAGAATATCATAAGAACAAAGGGAATTCCCAAATGTTAGATTAATTTGATTGACAGATTTAAGCATTCTCATAGAACTTAAAGAATTACCTATCTCTAGAATTGAATGTTAGTATTTACGTATTTTGTTCACTTATAAATATTTACCTGCTCATACAGAAGAAAGGTCTTGTCTCTCTCAGATGTGAGAACCTTGACATTACCCTGAATTTCTGCCAAATGACGCTCATATTTTTCCAGCATGCATTTGAGTTCTTCACGGTCTCTTGTTGTCTTCAAAAGCTCTACATCACAGTTTGTACCCTACAATTATTACATAAGAAGTCAGAATAAACAACAAGGTGCTTCTGTAGAGCACAGGGAACTATATTCAATATCCTGTGATAAACCAAAATGGAAAAGAATATGAAAAAGAATATACATATGTATAACTGAGTCACTTTGCTATACAGCAGAAATTAAACAGAACATTGTAAATCAACTATACTTCAATAAAATGTTTTTAAAAAGAAATCTGAAATTATTCTTTGACATGTGTTACTGATAGAAAGGTGCTACTGATGGGAGCACACGATCTCTAGTTAAGCAAATATGACAATATAATGAAATGATGAAAAAAGTTTAAAAATCGCCTCTCTTTTAAACAACTTCATCCCAAATTGCTCCACATTTGTATGATTACCCCCAACCACTACTAATGCTGGGGATAAAGGCCAATTTCAACAGTCCACTGTGCTATCAAAGAGAGCTCTGTCTCTCATCCTCCTTGGTATACCAATTCATGCCAAATTAAAAGGAATTATTTCCAGATTAGATAAATCAAAGAATAAAAGTCACTGAGCAACAAACTCCAAAATATTTACAAGTTTCCAAAACCTACCCGGGAAGATGGAGAAGGGCGTCTTGGGCTTTTAGATCTACTTCTGATCATCTTTCTCAAATTTTGAGCTTCTCTCTTGTAGTATTCTCTGTCTGCTTCTAAAGTTTTGACAAAGGAATCAAGTCTGGAAGGAGATTTATTTTGCGCTTTTTCAGTCTCTAAAATTATCTTGCCAAGGAGGAAAAAATTAGGCCATTATTTCAAGCTAAACTATAGCATCATTTTCTAAATGAAAGTTGAAAGCAAACAGGATCCTTAAAATAATAAATTTGGTATTTTGAAAATAATTCATCAATACTTTTTCAAAAGCAGTTAGATACCTTTCTTTTCCAGCATTTCTGAATGTAATGTATTTTTATTTCACTGAAAATGTCCCTACATTTACTCAATAACTTTGAAGAAAAAATAGTAAAGAAATTTCAGAGAGGCCAGAATTGTTTCTTGTATCAGATCTAGTAACAGATCCTAGAAATGGAATTAATTTGCTTAGAGAAACCTGTATGCTACTATGAAAGCATCTGTTCATAGCGTTCAAGTTTTGTTCAATAATCGTTCAATGAATGAATAAATTAAATGAATGCTGGATATTCTATACTTGTATATACTTTCAAGTGCATTTCCATTCACTTTAATATATTTAGAAACATTTGTTTTACAACACTTATTTTACCAATACTTTATTGGGGAAAAAGTACAGATATTTTAGAGAGGATGTTTCAAATATTTTAAACGATAACACTAAAATGTCTAATCAGAGCAATTTTCATTTCACATTGTTAAAGAGAACATATTACTCAGAACTAAGTAACATTTGACTTAAAAATATTTATTATTAAGAGGAATATATGTGTACACAAATACATCTTACATTTTGAGAATTAAATTACTCACAGCCATCATTTTAATCAAGTAACAGCTAAGAGCATTAATAAAACCAACCAAAAGTTCTCTCCAGCTCTAGGAAAGAAAGGAGTAATGATGAAATAGAGCAAGAATAGCATCGCTCTTACGGATGGGAGTACCCCTAAGCATCAGGCAGAGAGTACTGATTTTAGAAAACAAACATTTTTTATTGTTCACAAAATGCATGAGAGCCAAAACATATGTACAATTTTTGCTGTCCTACTAACAGAATAAAAATGATTCTTTAATATGTATTTATGAAAAATGTACTTACAGATCTGAGCCTTTTTATTGTATCTTCCAATACTATTATATTATTTTGCTGGCAAATGAGTTCAATCTGAAAAACAAGCCAGAAAAAATTGTTATTTAGGTGTAAAATATTTAAACTGATTTCACTGGAAAGAGAGCATCAAAAACAGAAGCCACTTAAAAATAAAAACATGCAGACAGTGAATACTTTATGAAAGAAAAGATAATCCACTCTTATGTTTACCTGCTTTTGATGGTAAAAGAACCTAGAATGAAATGAAGCAGTTCCTTTAAATTGTCTAATGTTTTGTATAAAATACTAATTGATTTTATTTTGTCAAATTACTCCCCATAAACTGGAACAAACTATTAATACTAATTATAATTCTGAAGATGATAACAGGGAAGAGTCAAAAGAATGACGAGAATAAGTTTTCCCAAGTCACCATAGTCAGAAATGATTGCTCTTTCCTCTGAATTCTTTTAATAGTTTAGTTCAATCCAACCCACAAAATACTTTTTGTATCAGTTTTATAACATTGTCTTAAAAGTCTTACAGTATAGCTACCTGCAATCATATATCTAGTCTGTGTATAGATTGTACGTTCCTGGAGGAGAGTGACTATGTTTTTATGTAAAGCTGTAAATCTCTTTGTTAAATGTTGGCATATTAGTTTAATGGATTTATTTCTCAATTCGTAAACCACCCCCTTGTTATTCTAATCAAAAATGTCTCCTGTTATATTTTAAATTTGAATTTTCTGCAATTATTGCTTCTCATTTGTTCTTTAGACCAAAGTTCTAAGATTTCTCTGGCAGTTATATTTTAGTTTATGAAATACTAAGGGGTGTTATGGTATGGAATATAACTTACATACAGTTTGGATAAGGTTATATATAGTTTTGGATAAGTTTGATAATTTTTCAATGCTTTAATGTGTACTACTATGTAGACACTAAAAAAAAAAAAAAAGGATCTATACTGAATTATGTGCAAAGATGTCCATATATATTAAGTATAAAAACTCACACTGCCGAAAATTTTATCTAGTACGACACATTCTTGTAAAAAATAAATTTATACACACATATCCTAGATACAGATGGAACATAACCAATAAGTAAATTGAGCAAGATAGATTATGTCTAGGTATAGCAAGGTGTGATTACAGTACATATTATTTTCTTCATTATACTCTTCTATTTAAAAAAATATGTATTACTTTTATAATGATAAAAAAATTAATGCTTATTCCACTCGGAAAAACAAACTTATAACTGGCCCAAATGAAAAGATGCCAGCCCAGTGTTTTCATTTATTTGACAATTGTTTAACGAGGGTCTACTATGTGTCTGACATTGTGTTATATGCTGGCTATAGCAGTGAATAAAACAGACAGAAACCTCTACCCTCATGGAGCTTACATTCTCGTTGAAAAGAGAAAAATAAAAGATAATAGGTAAAGTATATATCAGACAGTCATTGTGTCATTCAAAAATATATAATGAGCACTCACATCTGTTCTATACTTAAGATTTTTAAAAAGGGAATAAAATAGACAAAGATCCTTGCCTTTGGACACCTTACATTCCAGCTGGATAGACAACAAAAAATAAACCTAACGAATAAATTACATACTACATTAGAAAAAAAGAGCAATATCCTTAAGAATATTGGGAGTGTTTATGAAGGAATAGGCTGGAATTTTAAAGGGGGTGATCAGAGAAGTCCTCAGTTAGGGAGTCAACCATGTAAAAATTCGGGAGAAGAATATTCCAGGCAGAACATTCAGCTATAGCAAAAGGCAAAAGATTGTATGCTAAATTCCAAGGAATAGTAAGGAGGTCAGTGTGGCTCCAGCAGAGGGAAGGAGGAGGAAAGTAGTAGGAAAGTGCTAGAGAAAAATGAATCAGGGAGAGAGAGAGGGAATAAGCATGCGTGGTTGGGGGCATAGGTCAGAAACCGATACAGGTTTTACGCCTTGTCTTCCTCATGGTAGGTTCTGAAGCATTTTTGACCGAATCACATACAAAGTAACAGTAATGACAAGAGCTACCAGAGATCCAGTCCAATAATGGTCCCATGTTAATAAAAAATATAAACTGTATGAAGAAACTAGTAATGGTAAAATTGCAATTCTGTTTCTTCATATTTCACAAACTTGTGTTCAGTAATCTGGGAAACACTGCATTAAGTCATGAATGATCACAACTCAAGAAGATCAAAGAAGGCTTACGGTTGTGGGAGCTTTAAAATATGTCCCAAAATTCTGATACTCTTTCCTTCAAAAGATGGAGCTTAATTTCTCTCCCCCTTAAGTGTGGTCTATACTTAGTGACTCACTTCTAAAGAACAGGATGTGGTGGAAGTGACAGTATGTAACTCTTGAGACTGGATCATAACAGGCACTGGAAATTCTTCCTTGTTGTCTCTTTTGGATCATTGGCTCCGATGGGAAGCCAGCTGCCATAAAGAATATATCAAGGGACTTCCCTGGTGGCGCAGTGGTTAAGAATCCGCCTGCCAATGCAGGGGACACAGGTTTGAGCCCTGGTCTGGCTCAAACTAAGCAACTAAGCCCGTGTGCCACAACTACTGAGCCTGCGCTCTACAGCCTGCGAGCCACAACTACTGAGCCCACGTGCCACAACTACTGAAGCCCGTGCACTACAACTACTGAGCCTGCACTCTAGAGCCCACGAGCTACAACTACTGGGCCTACACTCTAGAGCCTGAGAACCACAACTACTGAGCCCACGTGCCACAACTACTGAAGCCCACGTGCCTAGAGCCTGTGCTCCACAAGAGAAACCACCTCAATGAGAAGCCCATGCACCACAATGAAGAGTAGCCCCTGCTCACCGCAACTAGAGAAAGCCCACGTGCAGCAATGAAGACCCAATGCAAACAAAAGTAAATAAATAAATAAATAAATAAACTTATATTTTTAAAAAAAAGAATATATCAAACAACCTAGGGAGAGGTTCACATGTCAAGGAACTAAGCTTCCTGTCAAAAGCCAAGAGTCATCTGAACAAGTCCTCTTAAAAGCAAATCCTCCAGTACCAATCAAGCCATGACTGCAGCCTGGCCATCACCTTGATTACAATTTCCTGAGAAACCATGAACTAGAACTACTTAGCTAAGCTGCACTTAAAACTGTGAGATATAAGTGTTTGTTGTCTGAAGTCATTAAGATTTAGGGGTAACTTGTTACATAGTGATAGATAATACCATAGTAAATACTCAAAACATTTTCATGGAATGAATGATGGAAGAAGTTACTCAGTGGACTTTAAAAACATGACTAAAAGTAAACTCTTCTGAGTAAATAAATTTCATACTATCTCAATTCTAGACAAACAGTAATTTTAGCCTCAGACTCTACCCCCATATATCTAAAGAATCATCTCAAATAGTACAGGGACCCAAACATTCTCAGCTCTCAAATTAGAAATTCTCTTGTTTCAAGTCTCATCTCACAAATCAGACAAGGAATCTCTCCCCAGTGACTGGATGCCCAAACCGTACATCCAATGACTTCATGATGATAACATCACGCTGATATTCACATTCAACAACTGGTATTCACATTCCCAGCACCTTTCATGCATCTTTCTAATCCCCATTCTACCTGGAACATTCCCTTATTGAGGTTGGTGTTCATTTCAGGGCATTTACCAACACAAAGGACCTATTTCCATTTTGCCCTCTCTTTATTAACTTTCCAATGTTTTCCCTGCATCAGCAATGTTATCTCTACCCTAAGACTACAGTCCACCTCTTCTACAAATAGCTTTCCAATTCTCGAATACCAAACATTCCACATCATACATATATGGATATCTATTTCCTAGAAACACTCTTTTCTGAGCTAGGCAGAATTTCCATCTATGAATTTAATATTTTCAGTTTTAGGTAAATCCTAGCTCTTTTATTTTAGATGTTCTGCATTCCTGAAATTCTTCCTTTTGATAGCAGAGGATTCACCCTCAAAGAGTACTCGCTCTCTCTCTAGAACACAGACCCTAACAACCCTGTAAAATTGATGACTTCTAAACCAGGCATTCTCTTTATGGGAATTTGGCCAACTAGGCTTCCCACAGTCTGGGAAGGAGTGCCATTAATTTTAAATTTGAAGAAGAAAACAAGAAAGACATAATAAAACATCAATCCAGTGTTTTTTGACAATTTTTATAATTAAGGCTGAACTCAATTTACCATTAAACTGTGAATGAACGATAACTATTATTAAAAAAGAAACAATACAAACAAAAAAGTTTGTTGAGAATGTTTAAAATAGTTAAGTTACTTTTAAATATCCTTCAAATACTTTGGTAGCAACTATTACAAGATAAATAATTTGCAAGTTAAAAACAAATCATTCTTATCTACTCTCTCAAATAGTTCTCCTAAGGACCTCCTCCAGGCAACATCGTTCAAGAAGATTGTGCCCTTCTATTAAAGTAATAAACTTCATGTATTTAAATATTCCATTATTCAGTATTTTCACTAATACAGACTTATCCTTTACACACTCTAAATAAGTGAGGCTACTGCATGTAAACAAATACCATCCTAGTGTTCATTAACTAGGCTCTTAGATTTCAAATTACTGTAACAAATAATGCCTTCAATAACACTTATGTTTACAGCCTGATCATTTATTTAAGTGCTTTATCATATGCTACCAAGAGTACCATATGCTTTGTTATATGCTACCAAGAGTATACTAAAAGGATGTGTATGAAATAACATGTAACAACAATTAGCTTTGGGAAACTACCGTCTTATAGACACAATTTATTAATTTGGTGATTAATAAAATCAAGATGAATAAGCACATGTTATCACTTAAAAATTCAACAGGTTGTTTTCTGGCTTTCAGATATACCATGTGTCTTGCCTGTAAGCCATTAGACAACAATGAGAAATCAAACTGTCTTCATTTTATAGTACTGTTTAAATTCCTAGTTTCTAAAGGTCATGGTAGGGTACTAAAATTTAATCAAGAAATAAAATGTTTATCAAAATATCATAAAGCTATAGTTATTAAAATAATATGGTAGTGGCATAGAAGATGGCAAATGAATCAGTGAAACCAAATCGTCCAGAAACATATCCATGCACATATAAGAATTCAGTAGCTGTTAAAATGGCACTTTATATCAGTGACTGAAGAAAGGACTATTCAACCATACCTCATACTAGAACAAAAAGAAATTCCAGAAGGATTAAAACTTTAAATATACATATTAAGAAGTCTTAAAAGAAAACTGTAGAAAATATTCTTGTAGTTCTTGACGTGAGAAGGCCTTCCTAAACAAGGTTCAAAACTAGGTGGAGATAGAGGGTTTTTAGGGCAGTGAAATTACTGTTTGATACTATAATGGTAGATACATGTCATTTTACATTTGTTCAAATCCATAGCAGGTACAACACCAAGAGTGAACCCTAATGTAAACTATGGACTCTTGGTGACCACGATATGTCAATTCTTTATTTTTTTTAATAAATTTATTTATCTATTTATTTATTTTTGGCTGTGTTAGGTCTTCGTTGCTATGCACGGGCTTTCTCTAGTTGCGGTGTGCGGGCTTCTCATTGCCGTGGCTTCTCTTGTTGTGGAGCACGGACTCTAGGCACACAGGCTTCAGTAGTTGTGGCACATGGGCTCAGCAGTTGTGGCTTTCAGGCTCCAGAGTGCAGGCCCAGTAGCTGTGGCGCACGGGCTTAGTTGCTCCATGACATGTGGGATCTCCCCAGACCAGGGCTTGAACCCATGTCCCCTGCATTGGCAGGCAGATTCTTAACCACTGTGCCACTGGAGAAGTCCCAATATGTCAATTCTTTTTTTATTTTTTTAAAGATTTTTTTTATTGATTGATCGATTGATTGATTGCTATGTTGGGTCTTCGTTTCTGTGCTAGGGCTTTCTCTAGTTGCGGCAAGTGGGGGCCACTCTTCATCGCGGTGCACAGGTCTCTCACTATCGTGGCCTCTCTTGTTGCGGAGCACAGGCTCCAGATGCACAGGCTCAGTAGTTGTGGCTCACAGGCCTAGTTGCTTCGCGGCATGTGGGATCTTCCCAGACCAGGGCTCAAACCCATGTCCCCTGCATTAGCAGGCAGATTCTCAACCACTGCGCCACCAGGGAAGCCCCAATGTCAATTCTTTATCATAAAATGTAACAAATGTACCACTTTGGTGGGGGACTGCAGATAATGGGGGAGACTAGGCATGTGTGGGGGCAGGGAGTATATGGGAAATCTGTTACCTTCTGCTTCACATTGTTATGAACCTAAAACTGCTCTAAAATAATAAAGTCTATTCAAATATTTTTTTTTAAATTTTTATTTATTTTATTTATTTTGGCTGCATTGGGTCTTTGTTGCTGCACACGGGCTTTCTCTAGTCGTGGTGAGCAGGGGCTACTCTTGGTTGCGGTGCGTGGGCTTCTCATTGCAGTGGCTTCTCTTGTTGCAGAGCACGGGCTCTAGGCCTGAGGGCTTCAGTAGTTGTGGCACACGGGCTCAGTAGTTGTGGCTCGCAGGCTCTAGAGCGCAGGCTCAGTAGTTGTGGTGCATGGGATTAATTGCTCCACGGCATGTGGGATCTTCCCGGACCAGGGATCGAACCTGTGTCCCCTGTACTGGCAGGCAGATTCTTAACCACTGCGCCACCAGGGAAGTCTCATTCAAATGTTTTAAAAGGGGGTGGAACCTCAAAAAAATAAAAGATCAAAACTCAGAATTCAGTAAAGATTGACAAATTTGACTACATAGAAATTTAAAACCTTTGGTTAAAAAAAAAACACCTTTTTTTAAAGTGTGAAATAAATTGTGTATGTGTGAAAACAGAAAAGAAGAATGGAAATATACATGTATATATATATATATACTTGTTGGTAGATACCTCTGCAGCAGAAAAAAGGATTAGGGAGAAAGAGAAATGTTCTATATACAGAACATTCCCATTGCTTTGAGTTTTCACTATGACTACATATTACTTAGGAAAATTTTTGAGTAAAAATTTTTAAAAGAAATAAAATGTGAGACACAAAACAATTTAATCCTTAGAATAGACATTTAATTACAATGTCAAATCTAAAAAACCTTCAAATGATGTAAATGAGAATGCCACTTTTTCCACTGCATTAATAACTACATGATGTTTAAAGTAGAATTAAAATCCTGATCAGTAGTTGGATGTTACCTAGACTTGTTGTGGTGATCATTTCACAATACATACAAATATTGAATCATTATGTTGTACACCTGAAACTAATATAATGTTATTTGTCAATTATACCTCAATTAAAAAAAAAAAAAACCTGATCAGTGATAAATCTAATACCTTTGCTTCTTCAAGTTCCTTGTCGGCAGTATCCACCACAAACTTTTTCTCTTTTTCTAGTTGCTCTGCTAGTTGGTCAATTTTAATCAATTCTTGACAAAGATGCTCATTGTGGCTGGTTAAATCCTCTACTCGACTGCTTACCACCTCCTTACCATCCAAGAGTTTCCTAACATATTCTTCCAAGCCATGATTTGTCTGTTTGAGATCTTCAATCTGTTATAAGTAGAAAGAAAATAATCACATTAAATTATTTCCTTAGCTTCCCTCTGAGGAGAAAAACTAGGTGACTGGATTCAGGAAGGGAGGCTTGCTTCCCTGGCAAGGAGACTTAACTATATATCTTTTTTTACTTTCTGAATTTTGTACCATGTGACTGTATTACCTATCTGAAAAAAAATATACTAAGTGAAAATTTAAAGGTTTATAGCTATAATTCTCAAAACAATTTACAGCTTAATAACAAAAAAACCCCACTTAGTGTTGATATTTAACAAAACTATTAGAAAAATTGCCAAATATTTATATCTGCAGAAAAGAAACCAGTCTTGAAATTATTTAATTTTAATAATTAATATCATCAATTAGGCATTCTTTAGAATTAAGTTTCTAACTACTGTCATCAAAATATGTTAACTATCTTTAGAGAAGTCCTTTTGAACATATCGGTAACTTACTTGACTAAGCTAAATACCAAATCAATCAAGTATTTGCTGACTAATGTGAAGGACCACAGCTTTCTTTCCCAGCCCACTAATCAAACCATCAATGGATGAAGAAAAGGTCCTTTTCTATCACGAAGGTATCCAAATGCCTTTAAAGGAAAAAAAATATGTTAGACCCATTGAATAATGATAATATGTCAAGAACTATGTTAAACTCAAAAGATACAAAGATAGGTTAGCTATCTGCCTCAGAGAATGTATTGTTTACTTGTGAAAATACATATACAGTATGTTAAGTGCCGTAAGAGAAATATCTGAGATAAAGGGGTGGCACAAAGTCCTTTTCCACAGGATCTGTCTCTCACTGTATATTTAACAAATATTTATCGAGCACCTACTATATTCAAGGCACTGTGTGTGCAAGACATGAAAAGACAGAAGGAAAAAACAGTCTTGGTCTTTAAAGAGCATCTAAAATTGCTAAATCCCTTATGTAACATTATTCTTAGTTCTAACATTATTTTTGCTGTAACCTTGTCCTTTTCAAGTAACTAGAGAGAGCTCTTTCCAAACCATCAAAATCAACAAAGTTTTCTTTAAAAATATAAACTTTATTATTTGTCACTGTATAAGGAAATATCCTAAAGGTCATGAATTATATATAACTAACTATACCACAATGACAAAAGGTCATGAATTATATATAACTAACTATACCACGATGACATTTATTATACTCAAGAAGCACAATAAAAGCCATTATTTTAATCCAACTCTCACTTTGGTATTTTGTAAGGCACACTAACTTGTGAGATTTACAGGAAAAGAGTTTAAATTGTCAAAACCAGGAGACAAAAAAAACCTGAAGAATTTTTTAAAAAGCAAAAAGGCAAACTGTAAATGCACTTATTTCTTTAGTTGAGCCTTTTATCACAACCAGGCTGAATTTCAGCAATACCTCTTACTCTCTTCTTTTTTGGCATTCTCCCAACTACAGCTAAAAATTCTTTGAAAATGCAAATTTGAAGTAATTCCTGTAGCCTTATGGTGCTTCATTACACTGAGAATAAGATGAACAAATACCATTTGTGGTCCCAGGCCTACTGCCCTGTCCAAGCCCTCTCCACCATCTCCAATATACAACTAAGCTCTAGACATGCTGTAAGAAACAATCTTGCTAAACTCATTTTAAAACCTCTGTTAGGGAATTTATTGAAAATGTTATATACTATATCACAGAACCCTCTCTATAAGAATCCTCAGGGAAAACTTCGCTCAGGTCTCAATTTCAGGAAAACATGTGCTTCTTTTGTATACCTGGTTTGTTTTTATTCTTTGGACTTTGAATTACTTAACTACAATTTCCTTGTTGCTTTTGCCTCTAGTAATTTTAAAGCAATCTGCAGCTCACCTCTAGCAACTAGTACAGAAACCGTGCAATGATTTCCTGTTTGCTCTTCTTACCCATGCTTCCACTAAGTTTCTTTACTTTCCCGCACTCTTATTACCTATTTTCATTACTAGCATTTTTTTTTTAACTATAGGGATAAACAAACTTCAATTTATCTATCTTTTTGTCTTTGTTTGTTCATGGCTTCAACAGTGCCACGTCTCTGAGCAACAAGAACATGCTAAAAATGTTTCCTAACCTTCCACTGCCCCAGGAGAGGTTACATGCTTTTCCTCTCTGGGCTCCCATACAGCTTCTTATATATTTTTATCTTAGTATTTTATAAGATGTGTTATAATCATTTGTTTCCCTGTCCCTTCCACTAAGTTCTAAGCGACTTTAACGGGATCATGTCTCTAATTTCTGTATCAACATACCTCTCATTTCTGTATCATTTATTATATATCTAGCACATGATGCTCAATTATTAAATGAATAAAACAAATACATTATAAATAAATAAATGAACACTTCCCTCACCTTGACATCAAGCCCCACTTTTACTTAATTCCAAGACACAAGTACTTTAGAAGAGGAGGTTACAAAGGATGTGGGCTTTGGACTGAGGCAGACAGGTTTAAATCCTGCTGCAGTTCCTCACCAGTCACTTAACCTCTGACAATTTACCATATTTTCTTGATCCTAAGAGATGCATCTGACTTCAGAAAAAAATAAATGGAAGCTTCTTGAGTTTCATCTGTTAAATGGAGAGAACACCTACAATTTTCAGGGTGTAGTTAGAGAGATATAAAAGTTCAAGTAAAATTTTTGGCAGATAATAGGTACTCAAAAAGTAGCTTTTATTAAAAAAAATCTTTTTATTTTGAAATAACTAAAGGTTCACAGGAAGTTGCAAACGTAGCACAGAGGTTCATGTGCCTTTAACCCAGTTTCCCCAAACAGTTACATCTTAAGTAATTACAGTAAAATATCAAACCCAGAGATTTGACATTGGTACAACGTGTGCCTATTGTTCTATACCATTTTGTCATGTGTAAATTGCTGTAACTACCACCTCAATAAGATACAGAACTATTCCATCACCACAAAGATCACCCTCTCGTTACTCCTGTATAGTCACAGCCTTCCCTCCCCACCCTTAAGTCTTAGCAACCACTGATCTCGATAATAATTTTGTCATTTTGAGAATGTTACATAAATAGAATCATGTGATAGAGATCACAGTACGTTATCTTTTGACAGTGGCTTTTTCACTCAGCACAGTGCCCCTGACATCTAAGTTGTTATGTGGATCAACAGTTCATTCCTTCTTATTGCTGAATAATATTTCATGGTATGGATTACCACGGTTTGTTTAATAATTCACCAATTAAGGGAAGTTTTAGATGTTTCCAGTTTGGGGCTATAACAAATAAAGCTGCTACGAACAACTGTATAACTGTATACAGGTTTTTGAGTGGACATAGTTTTCATTTCTCTGGAATAAATTCCCAAGAGTGCAAGTGCTGGGTTGTATGGTAAATGTATGTTTAGTTTTTTAAGAACTAAACTATTTTCCAGAGTAGCTGTTCCATTCCCCATTCCCACCAGGAATGTATGAGTGATCCAGTTTCTCCTCATCCTTGCCAGCATTTGGTATCATGACTATTTTTTATTTTAACTGTTCTTAACGGTGTGCATTGTTATCTCATCACGGTCTTAATTTGTATTTCCCTGATGTTTAGAAAAGATGATCATCTTTTTATTTGTCAACAATACATCCTTCTGTGAAATATGTCTTTATATCCTTTGTTCATTTTCTAATTGGATTGTTTGCTTTTTACTGTTGAGTTGTGAGAGTTCTCCACATGTTCTAGATACCATTCCTTTGACAGAAACAGGGGTTGTAGCTTATCTTTTCATCCTATTAACAGGGTCTTTCACAAAGCAAAAGACTTAAATCTTGATGAAATTCAAATTGTCAATTTTTTCTTTTATGAATCACACTTTTGCTGTCATGTCTAAGAACTCTTCAGCAAGCCCAAGGTCCTGAAGATTTGTTCCTATGTTACCTTTTAAAAGTTTCATAGTTTTATGTTTTACATTTAAATCTATGATCTATTCTGAGTTAATTTTTGCATAAGGTGTGAGGTTTAGGTCTAGGCTCATTTTTGTTCCTAAAAGATATCCAATTGCTCCAGCACATTTTGTTGAAAAGACTACCTTTCTTCATCAGATTACATTTGCACCTCTGTCAAAAATCATTTGGCTGTATTCGTGTAAGGCTATTTCTGGCTTCTCTATTCTGTATCACTGATCTATGTCTGTCCCTCTAGCAATACCATACAGTCATGATTACTGTAGCTATATATTAAGTTTTTAAATCAAGGAGAATGACTCTTTCCACTTTGGTCTTTTTCAAAATTGTTCTTTGCTGGGATTTTGATGGGAATTGTATTAAACTTGGATATAGATTTGGAGAGAATTGATGTCTTACTATGTTGAGGCTGCCAATCCCTGAATATCTGTTTAGATCTTCTTAGATTTCTTTTATTAGCATTTTGTAGTTTTCAGAATGTGAGTTCATACTTATTTTGTTAGATTTACATCTAAGGATTCCATTTTCTGAGTGATTGTAAATGGTATGTAATTTTTAATTTAGATTTCCACAGGTTAATTGATAATATACAAAAATACAGGGCTTCCCTGGTGGTGCAGTGGTTAAGAACCCGCCTGCCAATGCAGGGGACACAGGTTCGAGCCCTGATCCAGGAAGATCCCACATGCTGTGGAGCAACTAAGCCCGTGTGCCACAACTACTGAGCCTGCGCTCCAGAGCCCACGAGCCACAACTCCTGAAGCCCAGGCGCCTAGAGCCCGTGCTCTGCAACAAGAGAAGCCAATGCAATGAGAAGCCCGTGTACCGCAACGAAGAATAGCCCCCACTCACCGCAACTAGAGAAAGCCCGTGCACAGCAACAAAGACCCAACGCAGCCAAAAAATAAATAAATAAAATAAATACATTAAAAAAAAATACAGTATGTTTGTGTTGTATTCTGACCTTTTGAACTCATTTATTAGTTCTAGTTTTTACACTGTAGACGTTATGAGATTTTCCAGGAAGAAGATCATGTCATCTATAAACAGGGATAGTTTTATTTCTTCATTTGGGTGTGAATGCCTTTCAACATAGCTGTATCATTATATTTGAAGTGAATTTCTTATAGACAGCATAATGCTAGGTCATGTTTTTTTAATCCACTCTGCCAATTTCTATCTTCTAATTGGTGTATTTAGATTACATATATTTAATGTGCTTACTTTTATGTTAAGATTCAAGTGTGACTTTTCTGTTGTTGTTGTTTTTTTAATTTTTCTTTCTGTTTTGTTTTACCCACTTTCCTCTGGGTTACTTGAACATTTTTTAGAATTCCAGTTTGAGGTATCCATAGCAATTTTGAGTATATCTCTTTGTACAGATTTTTAGTGGTTGCTCTAGGTGTTTCATTATATGTTCATAAGTTATCACAGCCTACATTTTACCAGTTCAAGTGAAGTGCAGAGAACTTACCTCCCTTTACGTCCCTCTACCCTCCTTTATTAATAAAATAATTCTTAAATATTTCCTCTACATGCACTGAGAACTACATTCGACAAACATAATTTAGAAAAGTAGAAAAGGAAATTCGATCACGTTTACCCATATTTTTGCTCTATATGTTGTTCTTCCTTCCTTCCTGTTCTTCCAAGACTACTCCTTTTATCACTTCCTTCCTTGTTAGAGAAATTCCTTTAGATATTCTTTTAGGGTAGCTTTGCTGGCAACAAATTCTCAGATTTCTTCATCTGAGAATATCTTAATTTTCTCTTCATTTCTTAATTTTCCCTTCATACTTTTCTAAATACAGAATATGCACTGGGTTGACAGTTCTCTTCTTCCAACACTTGAAAAATGTTGTGCCACTTCCTTCTGACCTCCACGTTTTCAGACCTGCTGTCATTTGAATTGGTGCACCCCTATAAATATTGAATTGTTTCTCTCGTTTCTTTCAGGATTTTTTTTGTCTTTAGTTTTCAGTTCGAATATGAAGTGTCTCAGTGTAGATTTCTTTGGGAGACTCCTGGTAGGTTTTCACTCACCTTCTTTCATTTGTATATGTCTTTTGCCAAATTTGGGGACTATTTAGCCATTATTTCTTTGAATATTTTTTCAGCCCCACCTTCTCTTACCTCTCTTTCTGGGACTCCAACGATCCAAATGTAGATCTTTTGTTATACGCCCACCTGTCCCTGAGCCTCTGTTCACATGTTTTCAATCTATTTTCTCTCTATTGTTCAGATTAGGTAATTTCTTTATTTCTATCTTCATGTTCACTGATTCATTCTTTTCTCCTCCTCTCCATGTTTTTGTTTGAGAACACTGAGTTTTTAATTTCAGTTACTGTATTTTTTTAAACTTTTTTATTGTGGTAAAATAGAACATCATAAAATTTACCACTCTAACCATTTTTAAATGTAAAATTCAATGGCATTAAGTACATTCACAACATTGTGCAACCATCCCATATCCATTTCCAGAATTTTTTCATCATCACAAACTGAAACTCTGTACCCATTAAATAATTATCTATGAATTTGCCTACCTCATATAAGTGGAATCATACAATATTTGTCCTTCTGTGCCTGGCTTATTTCAATTAGCACACTGTTTTCAGGGCTCTTCCATCTTGTAGTCTCCTTTCAGAATTAAGGTTGAATAATGTTCCATTGTTTGTACATACCCCATTTTGTTTATCCATTCATCTGTCGATGGAATCTGAGTTGTTTCCACCTCTTGGCTATCATAAATAATGCTGTTATGAACACTGGTGTACAAGTATCTGTTTGAGTCCCTGCTTTTAATCTTTGGGGGATATTCCTAGGAGTGGAATAGCTGGATCACATGGTAATTCTATACTTAACTTTTTGAGGAATTGCCAAACTTTTTTTGTACTATGCTTAAACCATTTTACATTAGCAATGCACAAGAGCTCCAGATTCTCCACATCCTCACCGACACTTGTTATTTTCTGCTTTTTGATAATAGTGGTCCTAATTGGTGTGAAGTGATATCTCACTGTGGTTTTGATTTGCATTTCCTTAATGAATGGTGATGTTGAGCATCTTTTCATGTTTATTGGCCATCTGTATATCTTCTCTGGAGAAACATCTATTCAAGTCTTTTGCCCATTTTTGAATTGCGTTGTTTTGGGGTTTTTTGTTGTTGAGTTATAGGAGCTCTTTATATATTCTGGATATTAATCCCTTATCAGATACATAATTTGGAAGTATTTTCTCCCATGTATATTTTTTAATAGACTTACTTTTTTTTAGAGCAGTTTTAGGTTTACAGAAAAATTGACTAGTAAGTACAGAGAGTTCCCACTTACCCCTTCTCCCCCCTCCAACTCACCCCAGTTTCCCCTTATTTACATCTTGTTTTAGTGTGGTACATTGGTTACAATTGATGAACCAACATTATACATTATTATTAACTAAAATCCAGAGTTTAATTAGGGTTCACTCTTTGGGTTGTTGATTCTGTGGGTTTTTACAAATGTACAGTGACATGTATCCATCATTACTGTATACAGGATAGTTTCACTGCCCTAAAAATCCCCTGTGCTCCATTCACCCCTTCCTCCCTCCAAATCCCTGGCAACCAGTGATCTTCTAATGTCTCTATGTTTTGTCTTTCCCAGAAGGTCATATAGTTGGAATCACAGAGTATGTAACCTTTTCAGATTGGCTTTTTTCACCTCACAATATCCTTTCAAGGTTCCTTCATGTCTTTTTATGGCTTGATAGCTCATGTCTTTTTATCAGTGAATAATATTCTATTATGTACCACAGTTTGTTTATCTATTCACCTACTGAAGAACAGCTTGTTTGCTACCAAAATTCCACTTGCCTCTACTTTATCTTTTATTTCGAACAGCTTGTTTGCTACCAAAATTCCACTTGGCTGTACTTTACATCTTTTATTTCTTTGATAAGATTTTCTGTTTGTTTCAAGCATGCTCAAAATTACTTGTTGAAGCATTTATATGATGGCTAATTTAAAATCCTTGTCAGATAATCATCATATCTGATTGATCTCTGTGCTGGCATCTCTTGATTGTCTTTTCTCATAGAGGTTGAGCTCTTCCTGATTTTTGGGATGAGGAGTGTTTGTTTTTCTTTTTATTGAGACCTCATAGTCTGAGACACCGACTCTTACCTTTCAGTAGGCTTCCTGTGACACCGCTCCAGCAAGAAAAGGGGGACACTGCCTTGTTACTGTTGGATGGGAGTAAAAGTCCAATTTCTCCACTAGGCTTCCTTTGACACCTGGGAAGGGTGGGGCTCCTTGTTACTGCTAGGCAGGGATGGGAATTTAGGCTCCCCACCAGGCCTCTGCTGATACCACCAGAGCTGGAAAAATGAAGGCTCCTTATTACCGCTCCCACGTATCCTCCACTGCCACTGTGGGTGGGTGGACTTGTTACTGTTGGAGGGTGGTAAAGGTTCTGACTCTGCATTAGGTCTCTTCTGATATCATCCCAGCAAAGAGGAAATGGGGCATCTCTTACTACCAGGTGGCGGTGGACTTCTTGGCTCCCCATGTGGTCTCCACTGACAATATGGGGTTGGGGACTTCCTTACTTCCTGAATGACACAAAAGTCTTGGTTCCCCACTCAGCCTTCTTCTTTGATACCACCTTGGCGGGATGGGGGCCTTGTGGGGCAGGGTGGGGGGATGAGGCAAGGATGCGGTTCCTTGTTATAGCATGAGAAGGGTGGACGTCTGGGCTCTTAACCTTTGCTGGCAGGAATGGAGCTAGTTTTTTTCTTTGGTGTCTGCTTAAAGTGGGCAGTTCTTGTCTAAGAGTAATCTGCCTTACTAGATTGCCCATTTCCTAGTCCTTCAGCTAGAAAAGGATGGCTTTTCTGAGACCTTTATAAATCTGCACCCACTACTTCTGGTTGCCAGTTTTTCCAGTACTCTGCCTGGGATATACGGAACAAAAAGAAAAACCAGGAACTCCCTAACATGTCCTAACATTCATTGTGTGCTGAGATCTCTAGCCAGTCTTCCTTCTTCCCACCTTTCAGACAGAGTGTTCTTATGCTTGTTTTATACATAATAGTCAGGGTTTTTAGCTGTACTTAGTGGGAAGAGTAAGGAAAAGTAAGTCTACTCCATTTTCCCAGAAGAGGAAGTTTCTTTTAATAGCCTTATTAATAGCTATACCACAAGTCAGACACCAGGAGAACAGAAACAATAATGAACTTGGGAGTTCAGAAAACTGGATTCAAATTCTAGCTAACTTGGGAGTTCAGAGAAATCCTAGCTCTGTCACTCATTAGTCAAATATAATTCTTTAGCCTCTTGGAACTTTGGCTTCCACATCGGTAAAATGGAAATAACAACACAATTTCACAAAGTTGGGATGATTAAGTAAGATTATGTACTTGAAAGCATCTGATACAACACCTGGCATATAGTTTGCACTCACTAACTCTGAATCTATGTGTTTCAAAATGGTTAAGATAAAAATAGAATGATTTTAGACCCATACAATTTAAATGAGCACTGAATTGGTATTTATTCTCTATCTTATTTTAATATAGGCCCCATCCCAAATTAATTTAGGGAAATATGCAGAGAAATTAAATGTAACCTGTAACTTCAGTGAAGAAATGAATTTGTCTTGATTTCTCACTTCTTGTTCTAGCTGGAGAATATTCTGGTATTTTTCAGCTTCAGAAACTGGAGCCCCTAGACCAAAATCATGTTCTTTGGTGGTAACCTAGTGGAAGAAATGGGAATAATATAGAGACAGTCAGGTTTAAAACAGCCTTGTGATTTCCCACAACAATCATCATTTTGAAAATTAACAACATTCAATTAAAAAATTGTTTTTAACCTGTTCCACCAGCTAAAAGGACTTCATCAACATTTACTTTCTTAAAACTTTATATTATAAAACTTCTTCTGTGTGTTTTCCAAATATGAAACTATAGTATTGAACATGCTTTTCAAAAAAGACATACTCCACCCTATCTAAGGGAATATGGGTCAGCTGCAAATTAAGTGGTCTACTTCCAGGGCTATGATGTTCACTAGCTACCTGTTTATTGTTATTTTTGTATATTAACAAAAAGGTTTGCTACCCATATCACAAAGGGCTAATTTCCCTAATATGTAAATAATTCCTATAATTAAAAAAAGGAAAAGAAATACCCTAATATAAAAATTGGCCAAGAATATGGATATTTCACAGAAATGACTTTTAAATAGATTTAAAGATATTCAATCTCACCATTTAGAGGAATACAAATTAAAACAACACTGGGACACCATTTTTTAACCATCACATTGGCAAAATCATAAAGTTGGATATATAAATTAGCATTCTGTGGCAGTGTAAATTGACACAGTATTTATGGAGAACAACTGGGTAAAATCTAGCAACATTACAAATGCACATAGCTTCTGTACAAATAATTCCATTTCTCAGAATTTTTCTACATACATATTTGCACACGTGCAAAATAACAGTGTTAAAAGATTTCTCACTTTAGCATACTATACATACTACTCTGCACTGTGCTTTTTTTACTTGACTATGTATCTTAGAAACTGTATAATTTAAGGAAATAATTTGTTCTTTCTCTGAATCAAGGCTGCCATTATGTTAAGGGAGAATTTGCTACAAGCAAAGCAACACAGATGCCATGCTCCAAAATCTAGTGCTTGGGAAATTACAGGCTCAGGATTCCCCAGTCACTGACCTTGTGTTAATGCCCTGTAAAACCCAGCCCTTAGCAGTCTGACAGGTTTATTTCCCTTTTTCCCTTTCCCTAAACAAGACACAAATCTGCTTTTTCTGTTCTCCAGTCCAGCAGTTCCTGCCTCTCCTGGAACTTCAGCATTAGATCTCACAAAGCATTTCTAACTATGAATCATTTTAGGCCTTTATGGGTTAGGCTGAAATCCTAACTACCATTTCTTACATAGTTTCTGTTGAAAAATGTGTTCCTAGTTATAAACATGTGACTAAGTATAACTGAATCAAATGACTCCTCACTATAGCAGTACTTTTCAAATTTTAGTAAACACACGAATCATTTGGGAATCTTTTTAAAATGAGATAATTACTCACAGTAGGTCTGAAATACTGCATTTCTAAAAAGCTGCTCAGCGATCCCTATTTGGCTAGCACACAGACTACACCTTGAATAGCAAGGACCTAAAATCTAAACCTGCCTAGCATACAGAGTTCTTCATAATTTGGTCCCTTCCTACTTCTTCAAATTTATCTCCTACTTGACACCTCCAAGAACCCCTCTATTAAAGGCAAACTATTCTATACCTTCTTTATACATACATTCAGAAACATATTCTCTTTTGTTCATGAGCTTTGCCCTCACTCTTTTCTCCACTGAAGTAAAGACACTTCTAAGGCTCAGCTTGAATTCCATATTCTCTAGGAGGTTTTCTCTCTCTTCTCCATCGAATAGTGATCACCTCTTCATTGAGACATCCAAATATCTTGGTAATAGAACAATTTATGTAGCTATTTACTTTTTCTGGATATGTCTTCCTCACACAGTTACTAGAATCTTAACAAATAATATCCTAGAGCTCTCTGTATTCCCACCAATCTGCACAGAGTTCTTTGGATAACAGGAAGGTGTCAATACAAATTTGTAGAGGTTGATAATGAAGCAATGTACTAAAGCAGATAAAATGGAACCTTCCCTCTTCTTTTTGGTAAAATGAACAGTCAAGTTTACTATCAGTCTAGTCTAGAAATTAAAAGTATAAAGAGACCAAGAGTCTACCTGACAATTGTGAGCCATCATATTAGAGCTGCACTAGCTTTGGAGGCAGTAAAAAGGGAGAGAAATCAGTGTATCTGAAATGCCCATGCCTGGCATGCCAGGTTCTCCACCTCAGGCCCCTGAATATCTTCCACCTTCCAGTGATCTCTAGATGGAACTCTGAATGGAACTTGTGTTCCTGTACAGATCTCAGAGAACGCAAGTAAAGTACTTTGTAAGCAGCAAATTGTCATCATAAAGACCCAAGCTAGAATCACAATCATTCTCAATGGGGAAGCAACACAGCATAGTGGTTAAGAGCATGTTCTCTAGCCTCGACTGCTTCGGTTCATAATGCCTGTTCTGCCCCTTCTTAGCTGCATGACCACAGCCAAGTTACTTCTCTGGCCATGGCTTCCTCATCTCTAAAATAGGGATGATAACAGTACTTGCCTCATAGAGTTGTTGCGAGGATTAAATGAGTTATTATATGTAAAGCACTTAGAACAGTGCCTGGCAATAAATAATAACTGCTATATATATTATTATTATTTACAATTACTTTTATTACTAATTCCTCTCACTGACTCAACTTATTTAATTGGCCGTCATGTCCTACTGATCTTTTCACTAAAATCTCTCTCAAACACATTTCTTCCATCGCTACTATCACTGTTCCAAGTTCATACTATCAGATTGTAACATTTATTCACTTACCAAACAAATTTATAAACAGCTAGGATAAGGATGAACCAATATTAGATTTGGGGGCTAGAAAGATGGAAAACAAATAAAAACTTACAATTTCAAGGGGCTTCCCTGGTGGCGCAGTGGTTAAGAATCCGCCTGCCAATGCAGGAGACACGGGTTCGAGCCCTGGTCCAGGAAGATCCCACATGCTGCGGAGCAACTAAGCCCGTGCGCCACAACTACTGAGCCTGCGCTCTAGAGTCCGCGAGCCACAACTACTGAGCCCGTGTACAACAACTACTGAAGCCCGCGCACTTAGAGCCCGTGTTCCCAACCACCACAACAAGAAGCCTGCGCACCGCAATGAAGAGTAGCCCCCGCTCGCCGCAACCAGAGAAAAGCCTGCATGCAGCAACAAAGACCCAATGCAGCCAAAATAAAATAAATAAAATAAAATAAAAATAAAACAAAAACAGAAAACTTACAATTTCAAGCCTCAATGAATCTAGGGAAGTCCAAAACAAATCAGAAATTACAGTACAGTATGATTAGTGCCACATACATGTATGCTAAGGGAATACAGGACTACAAAAAAGTATTTCTGACTTCTACTTCCCCCCCAAAGACTTAGCATATATTTTCCATGTTCCCTCCAAACTATGACCATATCCCTACTGGAGCATTTAACACATTATATTGTTTATTGGATGTCCATAGCCATCACAACTTCAACATGTTAAAACAGACCTCAATTTCCCCACCTGCACTTCTGCTCTCAACCCTGCCTCCACCATGTTCCTTCCCAGTCTTTCCATGTCAAATGGCACTGTCATTTGTGCAGTGATCAAGGTCAAAAACCAAAGTGTTGTCTTTGTTTCCTCTTTCCCTGAACCTCATCAAATCCATCAAAAAGCCCTTTGGATCTACCTCCAAAATATATCCCCAATCCATCTACTTCTGTACACTTTTATTATCACCTACTTGGTTCAAGTCACCATCATCTCCCACATGGATTACTGCAATTGTCTCCTAACTGGCCTTTTTGATTCTACTGTTGCTCCCTGCAACCTGTTTTCCAAACTGAAATCAAAACAATCATCTTAAAATAATGAGATCCTGCTCAAAACACTCCAATGGCTTCCCACTGCAATCAGAATAAAAGTCAAACTTTTTTTTTTGCTTTAATCTCTAGCCTACAAAGGTAGCTCACATTTTTTTTTTCTTTTTTCCTTTAACATCTTTATTGGAGTATAATTGCTTTACAGTGTTGTGTTAGTTTCTGCTGTATAACAAAGTGAATCAGCCATATGCATACGTATATCCTCATATCCCCTCCCTCTTGCATCTCCCTCCCACCCTCCTTATCCCACCCCTCTAGGTGGTCGCAAAACACCGAGCTGATCTCCCTGTGCTATGCAGCTGCTTCCCATTAGCTACCTAATTTTACATTTGGTAGTGGATATACGTCAATGTTACTCTCTCACTTCATCCCAGCCTACCCTTCCCCCTCCCTATGTCCTCAAGTCCATTCTCTACGTCTGTGTCTTTATTCCTGTCCTGCCCCTAGGTTCATCAGAACCATTTTATTTTATTTTTTTTAGATTCCATACATATGTGTTAGCATATGGTATCTGTTTTTCTCTTTCTGACTTACTTCACTCTGTATGACAGTCTCTAGGTCCATCCACCTCACTACAAATAACTCAATTTCGTTTCTTTTTATGGCTGAGTAATATTCCACTGTATATATGTGCCACATCTTCTTTATCCATTCATCTGTCGATGGACACTTGGGTTGCTTCCATGTCCTGGCTATTGTAGGTAGTACTGTAATGAATGTTGTGGTACATGACTCTTTTTGAATTATGGCTTTCTCAGGGTATATACCCAGCAGTGGGATTGCTGGGTCATATGGTAGTTCTATTTTTAGTTTTTTAAGGAACCTCCATACTGTTCTCCACAGTGGCTGTATCAATTTACATTCCCACCAACAGTGCAAGACGGTGGTTCCCTTTTCTCCACACCCTCTCCAGCATTTATTGTTTGTAGATTTTTTGATGATGGCCATTCTGACTGGTGTGAGGTGATACATCATTGTAGTTTTGATTTGCATTTCTCTAATGATTAGTGATGTTGAGCATCTTTTCATGTGTTTGTTGGCAATCTGTATTTCTTCTTTGGAGAAATGTCTATTTAGGTCTTCTGCCCATTTTTGGATTGGGTTGTTTGTTTTTTTGATATTGCACTGCTTGTATATTTTGGAGATTAATCCTTTGTCAGCTGCTTCATTTGCAAATATTTTCTCCCATTCTGAGGGTTGTCTTCTCATCTTGTTTTTGTTTTCCTTTGCTGTGCAAAAGCTTTTAGGCTTCATTAGGTCCCATTTGTTTATTTTTGTTTTTATTTCCATTTCTTGAGGAGGTGGGTCAAAAAAGGTCTTGGAAGCAGCTGCCGAAGATGGCGGAGGGGCAGGTCCTGGTTCTCGATGGCTGAGGCCATCTCCTGAGCCACCTGGTGGCCATCATGGCCAAGCAGGTGCTTCTGGGTCAAAAGGTGGTGGTTGTGCGCTGTGAGGGCATCAACATTTCTGGCAATTTCTATAGAAACAAGTTGAAGTACCTGGCATTCCTCTGCAAGCGGATGAACACCAACCCCTCCTGCAGCCCCTACCACTTCTGAGCCCCCAGCCACATCTTCTGGCAGACAGTGCGAGGCATGCTGCCCCATAAGACCAAGCAAGGCCAGGCCGCTCTGGACAGCCTCAAGGTGTTTGATGGGATCCTGCCACCCTATGACAAGAAAAAGCGGATGGTGGTTCCTACCGCCCTCAAGGTTGTGCGTCTGAAGCCTATGCGGAAGTTTGCCTACCTAGGGTGCCTGGCTCATCAGGTTGGCTGGAAGTACCAGGCAGTAACAGCCACCCTGGAGGAGAAGAGAAAGGAGAAGGCCAAGATCCACTACTGGAAAAAGCAGCAGCTCACGAGGCTATGGAAGCAGGCTGAAAAGAACACAGAGAAGAAAACTGACAAATTCACAGAGGTCCTCAAAACCCATGGATTCTTAGTATGAGCCCAATAAAATTGACTGTTTATTCTTAATTAAAAAAGAAAAAGAAAAGAAAATGGATCTTGCTGTGATTTATGTCATAGAGTGTTCTTCTTATATTTTCCTCTAAGAGTTTTATACTGTCCACTCTTACATTTACGTCTCTAATCCATTTTGAGTTTATCTTTGCCTATGGTGTTAGGGAGTGTTCTAATTTCATTCTTGTACATGTAGCTGTCCAGTTTTCCCAGCACCACTTATTGAAGAGACTGTCTTTTCTCCATTGTATATCCTTGCATCCTTTGTCATAGATTAGTTGAACATAGGTGCAGGGGTTTATCTCTGGGCTTTCTATCCTGTTCCATTGATCTATATTTCTGTTTTTGTGCCAGTACCATATTGTCTTGATTACTGTAGCTTTGTAGTACAGTCTGAAGTCAGGGAGTTTGATTCCTCCAGCTCCGTTTTTTTCCCTCAAGACTGCTTGGGCTATTCGGGGTTTTTGTGTCTCCATACAAATTTAAAAATTTTTTGTTTTAGTTCCATAAAAAATGCCATTGGTAATTTGATAGGGATTGCATTGAATCTGTAGATTAGTTTGGGTAGTATAGTCATTTTCACAATGTTGATTCTTCCAATCCAAAAACATGATATATCTCTCCATCTGTTTGTACCATCTTTAATTTCTTTCATCAGTGTCTTATAGCTTTCTGCATACAGGTCTTTTGTCTCCTTAGGTAGGTTTATTCCTAGGTATTTTATCTTTTTGTTGCAATGGTAAATGGGAGTGTTTCCTTATTTTCTCTTTCAGATTTTGCATCATTAGTGTATAGGAATGCAAGAGATTTCTGTGCATTAATTTTGTATCCTGCTACTTTACCAAATTCATTGATTAGCTCTAGTAGTTTTCTGGTAGCATCTTTAGGATTCTCTATGTATAGTATCATGTCATTTGCAAACAGTGACAGCTTTACTTCTTCTTTTCCAACTTGGATTCCATTTATTTCTTTTTCTTCTCTGATTGCTGTGGCCAAAACTTCCAAAACTATGTTGAATAACAGTGGTGAGAGTGGGCAACCTTGTCTTGTTCCTGATCTTAGAGGAAATGCTTTCAGTTTTTCACCATTGAGAATGATGTTGACTGTGGGTTTGTCATATATGGCCTTATTATATGTTGAGATAGGTTCCCTCTATGCCTACTTTCTGCAGAGTTTTTATCATAAATGGGTGTTGAATTTTGTCAAAAGCTTTTTCTGCATCTACTGAGATTATCGTATGGTTTATTTTTTATTTATTTTATTTTTTTAATGATATTCTTGTCTGCTTACATTCTTTTTATTTATGTACGTATGTATGTATGTATGGCTGTGTTGGGTCTTCGTTTCTGTGCGAGGGCTTTCTCCAGCCGCGGCAAGCGGGGGCCACTCTTCATCGCGGTGCGCAGGCCTCTCACCATCACGGTCTCTCGGTGACAAGCACAGGCTCCAGACGCGCAGGCTCAGTAATCGTGGCTCACGGGCCGAGCTGCTCCGCGGCATGTGGGATCCTCCCAGACCAGGGCTCGAACCCGCGTCCCCTGCATTGGCAGGCAGACTCTCAACCACTGCGCCACCAGGGAAGCCCTATCATATGGTTTTTATCCTTCAATTTGTTAATATGGTGTATCACATTGAATGATTTGCATATACTGAAGAATCCTTGCATTCCTGGGATAAACCCCACTTGATCATGGTGTATGAACCTTTTAATGTGCTGTTGGATTCTGTTTGCTAGTATTTTGTTGTGAATTTTTCCATCTATGTTCATCAGAGATATTGGCCTGTAGTTTTCTTTTTTTGGGACATCTTTGCCTGGCTTTGGTATCAGGGTGATGGTAGTCTTGTAGAATGAGTTTGGGAGTGTTCCTCTCTCTGCTATATTTTGGAAGAGTTTGAGAAGGATAGGTGTTAGCTCTTCTCTAAATGTTTGATAGAATTCACCTGTGAAGCCCACCTCCTGGGCTTTTGTTTGTTGGAAGATTTTTAATCACAGTTTCAATTTCAGTGCTTGGGATTGGTCTGTTCATATTTTCTATTTCTTCCTGGTTCAGTCTTGAAAGGTTGTGCTTTTCTAAGAATTTGTCCATTTCTTCCAGGTTGTCTGTTTTATTGGCATATAGTTGCTTGTAGCAATCTCTCATGATCCTTTGTATTTCTGTAGTGTCAGTTGTTACTTCTTTTTCATTTGTAATTCTGTTGATTTGAGTCTTCTCCCTTTTTTCTTGATGAGTCTGGCTAATGGTTTATCAATTTTGTTTATCTTCTCAAAGAACCAGCTTTTATTGATCTTTGCTATTGTTTCCTTCATTTCTTTTTCATTTATTTCTGACCTGATCTTTATGATTTCTTTCCTTCTGTTAACTTTGGGGGTTTTTTTGTTCTTCTTTCTCTAATTGCTCAGGTGTAATGTTAAGTTGTTTATTTGAGATGCTTCTTGTTTCTTGAGGTAGGATTTTATTGCTATAAACTTCCCTGTTAGAACTGCTTTTGCTGCATCGCATAGGTTTTGGGTTGTTGTGTTTTCATTGTCATTTGTTTCTAGGTACTTTTTTGATTTCCTCTTTGGTTTCTGCAGTGATCTCTTGGTTATTTAGTAGTGTATTGTTTAGCCTCCATGCGTTTGTATTTTTTACAGTTTTTTTTCCTGTAATTGATATGTAGTCTCATAGCGCTGTGGTCGGAAGAGATACTTGATACGATTTCAATTTTCTTAAAAAAGTCAAACTTTCTAAGGTCCTACATGATTTGGGCCCTGCCTTCACTTCCCTAAATAGACCTACTACTCTATTCTTTTTTCACCCACCAGCTTTATTGGTTTTCTTTCTGTTCCTGTACTGTGCCAATCTCATTCCACTTTGAGGCCTCCTCCCTTGCTTTCCCTCTGTCAGGAACATTCTCACCCCTAAGTCCTTGACGTGAATGGCTCCTTCTTACCCTCGGCAATTTGGCTGAAATATCAGAGGGTCCTCCCCAACCTCTTACCTAAAGTAGCCTCTCTCCTACTCACTCGCCCATTAGGTTATCGCACTTAACCCTATTTGAAATCACATCACTTATTTCTTCATTTGTTTATTGTTTGTCACCCCCTACCAAAGGTAAGCTCCAAGTGATCTAGGCTCTTATCCAGTCACTGTTATATCCCTAATGCCTAGAAGAGTGCCCAGCACAAAGTTGGTACTCAATAAAACATTTCCCAAATAATGAATTTTGATGATTCAAACAAGGTAGTTTCAATGGTAGGAGGACTAACAAATGAATGAGTAGCAAAGAAAAAGAAAATGTAGATTTCTTTTACAGAGCATGATTGTGAGAAGAAAGGTAGAACAAAATTTGGGAAAAGACCAGGGTTGTTGAAGGGCCAACAGAAGAGGAGAAAAACTTGCTTCTTAATTTCCTCTATATCAAGGACCCCTTTCAGAATTAAGCAAAAGCCCTAGGTCGTTACCCCAGGAAAAAGCAAACACATACAAAACTTTACAAACAACTCCAGGGGGTTCAAGAACTCCCCAAAGTTCTTGTACTCCAGGTTAAGAATTCTTACAGTATAAACACAATGACAATTCCTAAGACATGCGTTAATGTTAACTAAAGGACAAAGGCCAATAAGCTAGTAAGAGGAAACCCAGGTAAAGGGTACGCACTGTCCTTTGAGACAAGACAGAAAAAAGCAAGGTCAGGTGACGATTTAGATGAGAAGGGGTAGAAATCTGAAGAAGTGCCTGCCTGGCAGAATTTTAATTTCTCAGTGAAACAGCAGTTAAGATCACATGCTAAAAAGTATCATCAGTGTTGAGCAAAATATAATATGTGCTCAACAAACGTCTATTGAATATTTTGATAGAATAATTGAAAATACTGGAGTATCTTATATAGGATTCTGAAATCTGGTTCCACAAAAGGTCAACTTGTTTTCTTTTTAGAAAATTGTCTCCAAAAGTTTAGACTGAAAGACACTTTGAAGTAGGAAGGAATAGCTTCACTAACAGAAGGATGTAGAAAACCACATAAAATTTTATGAATAATTTTGAGGTGGGTTCTGTATTTATAAAAAATAAGTGAATAAATGTTTTGGGAATTCACTTCAAACAAAACAGTAAGGTCACTTGTTTAACCTTTCTTAAAAAGAAATAATCTCTCCAGTCATTCCATCCAAACCCAAGCTCCTCACTTCTCTTCACTCCAGACTGTACTGTGAAGAAATAACTTGCCCTTTTTAAGGAGCATAAAACAATGGCCTTAGGAGAAGAATCATTTATCACTTCCTCTTGGAAACATAAGAAGGGGGTCAAAGAGTTGTTGTCAAGAGGCTTTTCAGAACCAAAGGAATTTAATATAGACTGACATAAATAGCATAACTAAGACAAATAGAACTACCTTACTAACCAGCACACTTCAAGAGATTATGTGGGGTGTGTGTACAAGAAAATTCACAGCAGTGTTCCTCATATTTACCAAAAACCATAGAAACCCTAGTGTCCACCAACAGTAGGTAAATTGTGGTATACTCTTACAATGGAACAACAAACAACAAACTAACTACAAGCAATAAAAAGGATCAATCTTAAAGACAATGTTGAGTAACGAAGCAAAATACAAAGGAAAACTTAGTACAATCCCATCTACATAAAGTTCAAAAACAAGCCAAACTAGAAAGTGCATGGTCACATACAAAGATGGTGAAACTACAAGGAAAAGCAAGGAAGTGTCTATCAGAGAAGTCATGAAAGGGGACAAGGAGGAGCGTGTGATGGGAAAAGGGAATGAATAACAACACCTGCTCTAACTGCCTCTGTATGTGGAGTACTTTTAAAAGCAAATGATCCTAAAACAAACTGAAAAAGAAGCACCTGAAAAAGAAGAGAGAGAGGCCAGAGAACGTCTACATCTGCTGGGCCATAAGCAGTGATTTTTTTCAGAAGGTAAACAAGATTTATTTTGGGAGCTGCCATTAAATAATGCTAAAGTGTATACTGTTTAAAATAAATATATCATTAATGTACCTCCCTAGTTATTACCCACTAATTAAGACTAAATGGCTTAGTTCAGTCATTAATTAACATACAAACAAAAATCAGTTTTATCCTGGAGGCAGATGTGAATAATGTAACACTTTCCTTTCATAGTTATAACTAACGTATTTTTTTCTAGTTGCAACCCGATTATTCTATTTATTTCCTTACAGTTTGGAAAAAAAAAAAGTGTGCTTGTAATTCTGAAAACCACTAGAGGAAATTTAAAACAACGAATATCGTGAGATACAATGGCCTGAAGTGGAAAAAGGAAAACAAACAGAGACCCTGTGTCATCTATGCAACGTTTCCTGAAATCGCTATCCTTGACTTTATTTAAAGAAAAAAAAAAAAAGTGTATTCCTATGCGTGTTTAGGTATCAGCTCCCTGATCGCCGCAGAGTTATTCAATTTAAACCTCAAGTACTTTTTCAAAGGAAAGCCAGCGTACCCTGCCTTTCTGGTGTATAATTTCTACTGTAATTATATGAGATTTTCACGCAATTGCCTACGTAATCTCGGCCCTTCACCTCGCAAAGTCTATAAAGTGGCTTAGAAGTGAGAGGCTGGGAGTCAGGAAGAGCCAGGTTGAACCCCCAAATCTCTGGCTTCCAAATTCCTCAGCTCCACTCCAGAGCGTTTCTAAACAGAACAGTCCCTGCAACGACCAAGCGGAGAGCCACAGTAGGAAGCAAAGCGGTCACCATAGGAACTGGGCTCAACCCTAAGCTCCCAAGAAACAACAACAGGGGCAAAGTTTGCTCCTGGCGGGCTTCCCTGGACCGCAACTCTGCCCGCTACCGCCCCTCAGAGCGGCTCCAGCAGCCAATACCCACCTCACGGGTCGCCCTCAGCCCCCAACACCCGCCACACCCGCCCCCTGCAGCTGCCCTCTCAGAGGCCTTCTGGCCCAGGAGATGTTTTTACCCGAACACGGCGCATCCCCGCGCTTCTACCTGGGGCTGCAGGTCCCTCCCCGGGCTTCTCGGCCCGCCGTCCTCTCCGGAGCTCATCCTGGCGACTGCCAGGACCCCGCCTCCGCCAGGGATCCAGGTCCCTCGAGGTCTCCATCCTCCGCCCCTTTCCTCTCCCTTCCCATCCCAAATCGACCTGGCCCCGCCCCGGGGCTCGGAGGGAGGCGGGACCCGGCGGGAAGGAGGCGGGGGCGGTTAGCGCCGGCCTGCGCCGCCGTCGGCCCCGCCCTCACGCTCTGTACCTGAGGGGGCTCGTCCTCCACCTCCCCGGCGCCTTCACTCCGCTTCCGTACAGCGCGCCCCAAGTCCCTGTGCGCACGCGTACCTGGCACGACCCTCCCTCTCGCGGGGACTACACGCCGCGCGCGCGCACCCACGCACGTAGCGACGCGTAAGTCATCCTGTCCGCCTTACAGGGCGCTTGAGGATAAGGCCTCTTCCTGGTCTATCCGCGCCGCGCAGGCGCACGCCCACGCAGCGTCTAGACCCCCCCCCCCCCGAGCGTCCCGTCTCCTAGTAACCAGCCGCTATCCCCTTTTCCAAGACTTTTTCCTTATTCCCTGGGGGCGACGACCGCAGCTGAGTGGAATGCGCATGCGCATGGCTCTATTCCCGCCGGCTGCCTTCAGTTAGCCCTGGGACACCTGCTGCTTTGCTGCCGCTTTTTTGTGCTATTTTCCCCAGGGATCGGGTACCATTCTGGACCCGCGTTCAGTGAATTCGTTACTCCGCAGAGTTGCTCTTGGGCGCTGGGAGGGTGGTGCGCTCTCGGTCCGCAGTCAGGGGCCTGTTTGCGGGGAGCCTCCCGGGTCGGGCTGCTGCTTGCAGCCTCGGGGGAGAGACCGGCCTGTTGGGGTGAGCGCCCGCAGCCTGCAGTCTGGGGAGCCTGCGGACCCCGAGCCCTGTCCGCCCGGCACCATCCAGTCTGGGTTGAATCTGGGAGTGACAGAACTAATGATGACAGCGCAGGTTCCTGACCGGTATGCCTTCTCCACAAGCCAGGCCTTCTCCAAGTCCCCTTTGAAGAAAAACTGATTATGGTTAACAAAAAAAAGAAATATCACTTGATATTTAATATTGTACGGATTCTGCTCCTGTTTAATACCGTTTAAACTTGTCCTCTCAATTAGGAGCCTTCAGTCTGGGAACACTCATTTAACTTAACCAGGTGTAATATTATTTTTGGCCATCCAACTATGTTAATATTGACCACATTACCTAAAAATGAAGAAATGAACTTTTTAGGGAAAAAGAATGAGAATTGCATTATTCTGCCAAATTTTTGGAGCTCAGCTGGAAAGGAAATATTGTCTTTTTAACATTTCTTAATGTTTAACATGTTCCACTTTTCTTAAGTAACCCAAGGGCTTCTGAACTCTAATGGTGGCTTTATCCCCCTGTCTTTTCCTACAGATGAAATAGATAAACTAGGTTTTCATAGCTGTTCTCTGATGATCTTGGTATAGTATTCACCTGTGTATTTCAAAAGTAATCTCACATTTGAAGAGACTAACAGTTCCTGTTTTTACCAGGTGAGTACTCATTTTTCTCCCACAATGTATTTTTCCAATCTCTGCTGATTTTTTTATGCCAGTACATTTTATTTGTTATTTGTGCCAGTACATATTCTCATATTTTGTAGCAATATTTTCAGATATCATATACTTTGTAAGTATAGCTAGATACTAAAAAATTAAATCGTGTCCCTGTTATTTTAGATAAAGAAGTCAGAGGTCCCAAGAGATACATTTCCTGTGAAATATAATTATACCTGATAAAATAAGTTACAAAGAATCATGAGCTCTCAAAGACCATCCTGAAAAGTTGTTTTAGGGAAAACAAAGTGTAATCTCATTTCCTCTTAAAATACTAAGATTATTTTGAATAAAATGTTCTCATGATCTAGCATTATTGAAAAGAAATGGGGAAAAATGTACAAAACTCTTAAGATGGAGTTGAAGGCTTGTGGGGAGAAGGGGATTGTTAATATAGGAGGTAGGAAAGTACTTCCTTTAGGGAAAAAATTAGAAGAGTTTAAGCATTTATGTACGCCACCTAGATGTTACTAAACAGTCTTTGGAAAGAATGTAGCGAAAAGATCATTTTAAAGCCAGACCAGGGCGTGAAGAGTTTCCTTTCTTTTCCTATCAAGGACTGTTGACTTCCTCCTTCAGCCCAAGAAAGTGAAAATTTTCTTCCCTCTGTGGAAACCCAAAGAGTGCTGAGTGCCCCATCCTGCCCCACCTAATCCTTTTATAGCACCTGAGCTCTCTCCCTTGTAATAGATACTCCTGTGCAAGTCTAAGATCGGGTTTCTCCATCATTTCACAAGCTTCGCTACGAAAACCTCTCGCCTTTTTTCTTCCTCGGTACCTCCCTGGTCCCCTTAAAAAAAAATTATACACATGTTAAGCTGCTTTTTGCTGTTCTGCAGCTAACTGATGCTCTGTTCATTTTTTTTTTTAATTGGATAGTTTGTATTGATATATCTTAAAGCTCACTGTTCTTTCCTTTGGCAGTGTTACTCCCATCCACGATATTTTTCATGTCTGATTTGTATTTTTCATCTCTGGATTCCAGTTTGATTTTTTTTTTAATGTCTTTCATTTCTCACTTCATCATGCCCATGCTTTGGGAAATATGGAATATATTTAAAATAGCTGTTGTATACTAATTCTATCATCTGTCTCATTCTTGGCATTGTTTCTATTAACCGATTTTTTTTCCTCCTGGTTATGCATCACATTCTTCTGCTTGTTTTCATGCCTGGTGAGTTTTTATTGGCTGCCAGACGTTGCAGATTTGACATTGTTGGGTGCTGGAGGTTTTGGTTTTGGTTTTTCTTTAAATATATTTAGGCTTTGTTCTGAGATGCAGTAAGTTTACTTGGAAACAGTTTGATCCTTTAGAGCTGCCCTGTTGAAAATAGTAACCACTAGCTACATGTGGCTATTTGACTTTGTATTAATAAAATTAAATAAAATTTAAAATTTAGTTCCTCATTTGTATTCTGTATATTTCAAATTCCAACATCCAGCTTGCATCGGTCATTCAGTAGTAGAATTCTCGCCTGCCAACATCCACACGTGGCTAGTGGCTACTATATTAGACAGTCCATATAGGATATTTCCATCATTGCAAAAAGTCCTGTTGGACAGACCTGCTTTAGAAGCTTGCTTTTAAGCTCTGTTAGGTCCAAAATAGTCTTTATTTAGGGCTAATTTGACCCCATTACGGAGGCAATACCTTTCTGAGGAGTCTATTCAATGTCCAGTATATTAAGAGTTCTTTCTACTCTGACTGGTGAGAACTCTATTCTTGGCCCTGTGTAGGCTCTAAGTACTATTCTGCCTTCTCCTTTTTGCTGTTTTTTTCCCCAGGGCTCAATAGTTTCTTTTACATACATACACTGATCAGTATTCAGCCAAAGAATTGTGGGGAATCTTCTGCAGATCTCTGGAGCTCGCTCTCTCACCGCACCTCTCTCCTCTCTCCACAAATTCTAGCCATCTTGGCCTCTGCAAACTCTGAAGTCTGTCTTCTCAGTTCACTGAAGTTACCAGACTCAATTTTAGGGTTCCTTGTGCTGAAGCCTAAAATTTCCAGGCACTGAGCATTCATAGGACTTAACCTTATCTCCTTTCTCTTAGGGATCACTCTCCTGTACTACCTATTGTCCAGTATCTAAAAACCATTGTTTCATGTGTTTTGTCTGTTTTTAAGATGTTTAAGGCATGAGGATAAATCTGGTCCATGTTACTCCATCCTGGACAGAAGCAGAAGTCAGTTAGCTCCACTAATCATCCCCATCAGAAGTGGTTTGCAATTCAGAAATTGCTTCAGGCTGAGGGAACTGTCAGTGCCTGGGCCCTGAAGCAGAAGAGGGCCCTGAGGCATGTGCTGGAGGAACAGCAATGAGGTCATGGGGCGGGGGCAGAGTGGAGAGAAGAGTTTGGGATGACAGAATGTTACTGGTGTATCTGTTTCCTCTTGCTGCTGTAACAGTTTGGCACAAATGTGGTAGCTTTAAGCAACACCAATTTATTATCTTACAGTCCTGGAGGTTAGAATCCAAAATGGATCTCACTGGGCTAATAGTGAGATGTCAGCAGGGCTGCATTCCTTCTGGAGGTTCTAGGGGAGCATCTGTTTTCTTGCCTTTCCAGCTGCTACAGGCTGCCCGCTTTGCTTATTAGCTTGTGGTCCCCTTCTATCTTCAAAGCCAGCGATGGCCAGTCATCACTCTAACAGTGACATTCCTGTCTGTCCCTCACTTTTTCTTCTTTTTTCTTTTTTTGCTGCACTGAGTGGCTTCTGAGATCTTAGTTCCCCAACCAGGGATCGAACCCAGGCCCTTGGCAGTGAGAGTGCCAAGTCCTAACCACTGGACCGCCAGGGAATTCCCCTCTCCCTCACTTATAAAGAACCTTGTGATTATATTCATAGCCACCAATTAGCCCAGGGTTATCTCCCCACCTCAAGGTAGGTTGATTGGCAACCTTAATTCCCCCTTGCCATGTAACAGAACATTCACAGGTTGTGGGGATTAGGATGTGGACTTCTTTGGGGACCATTCTTCTGCCTACCACAGCTGGAGACTTGTTAGGTAGAGAATTTGGCTTTACTCTGTGATGGGAAGTAACTAGAGCGTGTTGAGCAGAGGATGGATGTGATCTGGTTTATGTTTTAAAAGGCTCATTCCAGATACAGTTAGAAGAACAAACAGTGGGGAGGCATAGGTAAGGGTAGAAACAGAAACAGGATTCATTGAAGGATTGGATGTGGAATGTGAGGTAGGAATTAAAAATTACTCCATCAGCAATGCACAAGGTTTCCTGCATTCTACTAAATACTCGGTGCTACCCACCTTTTTGCCATTCTGATGGTAGCAAACTTGCATTTCTCTGATTTCTAATAAGTTTAAACATCGCTTTATGCACACATTATCTTTTGAGGATTCTCCAATCTGTGAATTATGTCTCTCTATCCTTTGCCCATTTTTCTAATGGGTTTCCTTTTTCCTTGTTAATTCATAGTTGTTCTTGTTATACTTTAGCTATAAATCCCTTGTCAAATTGGACAACACATCTTCCAGTCCTTTCTCCGTCTTCCGAACTTTGTTTACAGTTTCTTTTTTTTTTTGAATTTTATTTTATTTATTTTTTTATCCAGCAGGTTCTTATTAGTCATCAATTTTATACACATCAGTGTATACATGTCAATCCCAATCGCCCAATTCATCACACCACCACCACCACCCCCCTGCCACTTTCCCCCTTGATGACCATACGTTTGTTCTCTACATCTGTGTCTCAATTTCTGCCCTGCAAACCGGTTCACCTGTACCATTTTTCTAGGTTCCACATATATGAGTTAATATACGATATTTGTTTTTCTCTTTCTGACTTACTTCACTCTGTATGACAGTCTCTAGATCCATCCACATCTCAACAAATGACCCAATTTCGTTCCTTTTTATGGCTGAGTAATATTCCATTGTATATATGTACCACATCTTCTTTATCCATTCATCTGTTGGTGGGCATTTAGGTTGCTTCCATGACCTCGCTATTGTAAATAGTGCTGCAATGAACATTGGGGTGCATGTGTCTTTTTGAATTATGGTTTTCTCTGGGTATATGCCCAGTAGTGGGATTGCTGGATCATATGGTAATTCTATTTTTAGTTTTTTAAGGAACCTCCATACTGTTCTCCATAGTGGCTGTATCGATTTACGTTCCCACCAACAGTGCAAGAGGGTTCCCTTTTCTCCACACCCTCTCCAGCATATGTTGTTTGTAGATTTTCTGATGATGGCCATTCTGACTGGTGTGAGGTGATACCTCATTGTAGTTTTGATTTGCATTTCTCTAATAATTAGTGATGTTGAGCAGCTTTTCATGTGCTTCTTGGCCATCTGTATGTCCTCTTTGGTGAAATGTCTATTTACGTCTTCTGCCCATTTTTGGATTGCGTTGTTTGTTTTTTTAATATTGAGCTGCATGAGCTATTTATATATTTTGGAGATTAATCCTTTGTCTGTTGATTCGTTTGCAAATATTTTCTCCCATTCTGAGGGTTGTCTTTTCATCTTGTTTATGGTTTCCTTTGCTGTGCAAAAGCTTTGAAGTTTCATTAGGTCCCATTTGTTTATTTTTGTTTTTATTTCCATTACTCTAGGAGGTGGATCAAAAAAGATCTTGCTGTGATTTATGTCAAAGAGTGTTCTTCTTATATTTTCCTCTAAGAGTTTTATAGTGTCCAGTCTTACATTTACGTCTCTAATCCATTTTGAGTTTATCTTTGCGTATGGTGTTAGGGAGTGTTCTAATTTCATTCTTTTACATGCAGCTGTCTAGTTTTCCCAGCACCACTTATTGAAGAGACTGTCTTTTCTCCATTGTATATCCTTGCCTCCTTTGTCATAGATTAGTTGAACATAGGTGCAGCGGTTTATCTCTGGGCTGTCTATCCTGTTCCATTGATCTATATTTCTGTTTTTGTGCCAGTACCATATTGTCTTGATTACTGTAGCTTTCTGGTACAGTCTGAAGTCAGGGAGTTTGATTCCTCCAGCTCCGTTTTTTTCCCTCAAGACTGCTTGGGCTATTCGGGGTCTTTTGTGTCTCCATACAAATTTAAAAATTTTTTGTTTTAGTTCCATAAAAAATGCCATTGGTAATTTGATAGGGATTGCATTGAATCTGTAGATTACTTAGGGTAGTATAGTCATTTTCACAATATTGATTCTTACAATCCAAGAACATGGTATATCTCTCCATCTGTTGGTATCATCTTTAATTCCTTTCATCAGTGTCTTATAGTTTTCTGCATACAGGTCTTTTGTCTCCTTAGGTAGGTTTATACCTAGGTATTTTATTCTTTTTGTTGCAGTGGTAAATGGGAGTGTTTCCTTATTTTCTCTTTCAGATTTTTCATCATTAGTGTATAGGAATGCAAGAGATTTCTGTGCATTAATTTTGTATCCTGCAACTTTACCAAATTCATTGATTAGCTCTAGTAGCATCTGTAGGATTCTCTATGTATAGTATCATGTCATCTGCAAACAGTGACAGATTTACTTCTTCTTTTCCAATTTGTATTCCTCTTATTTCTTTTTCTTCTCTGATTGCCGTGGCTAGGACTTCCAAAACTATGTTGAATAACAGTGGTGAGAGTGGACATCCTTGTCTTGTTTCTGATCTTAGAGGAAATGCTTTCAGTTTTTCACCATTGAGAATGATGTTTGCTCTGGGTTTGTTGTATATGGCGTTTATTATGTTGAGGAGGTTCCCTCTATGCCCACTTCATGGAGAGTTTTTATCATAAATGGGTGTTGAATTTTGTCAAAAGCTTTTTCTGCGTCTATTGAGATGATCATATAGTTTTTATTCTTCAATTTGTTAATATGGTGTATCACATTGATTGATTTGCGTATATTGAAGAATCCTTGCATCCCTGGGATAAATCCCACTTGATCATGGTGTATGATCCTTTTAATGCGTTGTTGGATTCTGTTTGCTAGTATTTTGTTGAGGATTTTTGCATCTATATTCATCAGTGATATTGGTCTTTAATTTTCTTTTTTTGTAGTATCTTTGTCTGGTTTTGGTATCAGGGTGATGGTGGCCTCATAGAATGAATTTGGGAATGTTCCTTCCTCCGCAATTTTTGGAAGAGTTTGAGAAGGATAGGTGTTAGCTCTTCTCTAAATGTTTGGTAGAATTCACCTGTGAAGCCATCTGGTCCTGGACTTTTGTTTGTTGGAAGATTTTTAATCACAGTTTCAATTTCATTACTTGTGATTGGTCTGTTCATATTTTCTATTTTTTCCTGGTTCAGTCTTGGAAGGTTATACCTTGCTAAGAATTTGTCCATTTCTTCCAGGTTGTCCATTTTATTGGCATAGAGTTGCTTGTAGTAGTCTCTTAGGATGCTTTGTATTTCTGCAGTGTCTGTTGTAACTTCTCCTTTTTCGTTTCTAATTTTATTGATTTGAGTCCTCTCCCTGTTTTTCTTGATGAGTCTGGCTAATGTTTTATCAATTTTGTTTATCTTCTCAAAGAACCAGCTTTTAGTTTTATTGATCTTTGCTATTGTTTTCTTTGTTTCTATTTCATTTATTTCTGCTCTGATCTTTATGATTTCTTTCCTTCTGCTAACTTTGGGTTTTATTTGTTCTTCTTTCTCTAGTTGCTTTAGGTTAAGGTTAGATTGTTTATTTGAGATTTTTCTAGTTTCTTGAGGTAGGCTTGTATAGCTATAAACTTCCCTCTTAGAACTGCTTTTGCTGCATCCCATAGGTTTTGGATCATCGTGTTTTCATTGTCATTTGTCTCTAGGTATTTTTTGATTTCCTCTTTGATTTCTTCAGTGATCTCTTGATTATTTAGTAACGTATTGTTTAGCCTCCATGTGTTTGTGTTTTTTACGTTTTTTTTCATTGTAATACATTTCTAATCTCATAACGTTGTGGTCAGAAAAGATGCTTGATATGATTTCAGTTTTCTTAAATTTACTGAGGCTTGATTTGTGACGAAAGATGTGATCTATCCTAGAGAATGTTCCATGCGCACTTGAGAAGAAAGTGTAATCTGCTGTTTTTGGATGGAATGTCCTATAAATATCAACTAAATCTATCTGGTCTATTGTGTCATTTAAAGCTTCTGTTTCCTTATTTATTTTCATTTTAGATGATCTGTCCATTGGTGTATGTGAGGTGTTAAAGTCCCCCACTATTATTGTGTTACTGTCGATTTCCTCTTTTATAGCTGTTAGCAGTTGCCTTATGTGTTGAGGTGCTCCTGTGTTGGGTGCATATATATTTATAATTGTTACATCTTCTTCTTGGATTGATCCCTTGATCATTATGTAGTGTCCTTCCTTGTCTGTTGTAACATTCTTTATTTTAAAGTCTATTTTATCTGATATGAGTATAGCTACTCCAGCTTTCTTTTGATTTCCATTTGCATGGAATATCTGTTTCCATCCCCTCACTTTCAGTCTGTATGTGTCCCTAGGTCTGAAGTGGGTCTCTTGTAGGCAACATATATATGGGTCTTGTTTTTGTATCCATTCAGCGAGCCTGTGTCTTTTGGTTGGAGTATTTAATGCATTCACATTTAAGGTAATTATCGATATGTATGTTCCTATGACCATTTTCTTAATTGTTTTGGGTTTGTTTTTGTAGGTCCTTTTCTTCTCTTGTGTTTCCCACTTAGAGAAGTTCCTTTAGCATTTGTTGTAGAGCTGGTTTGGTGGTGCTGAATTCTCTTAGCTTTTGCTTGTCTGTAAAGCTTTGATTTCTCCATCGAATCTGAATGAGATCCTTGCCAGGTAGAGTAATCTTGGTTGTAGGTTCTTCCCTTACATCACTTTAAGTATATCATGCCACTCCCTTGTGGCTTGTAGAGTTTCTGCTGAGAAATCAGCTGTTAACCTTATGGGAGTTCCCTTGTATGTTATTTGTCGTTTTTCCCTCTCTGCTCTCTGGTTTCAATAATTTTTCTTCGTCTTTAATTTTTGCCAATTTGATTACTATGTGTCTCGGCATGTTTCTCCTTGGGATTTTCCTGTATGGGACTCTCTGCACTTCCTGGACTTAGGTGGCTATTTCCTTTCCCATGTTAGGGAAGTTTTCGACTATAATCTCTTCAAATATTTTCTCGGGTCCTTTCTCTCTCTCTTCTCCTTCTGGGACCCCTATAATGCGAATGTTGTTGTGTTTAGTGTTTTCCCAGGGGTCTCTTAGGCTGTCTTCATTTCTTCTCATTCTTTTTTCTTTATTCTGTTCCACAGCAGTGAATTCCACCATTCTGTCTTCCAGGTCACCTATCCATTTTTCTGCCTCAGTTATTCTGCTATTGATTCCTTCTAGTGTAGTTTTCATTTCAGTTATTGTATTGTTCATCTCTGTTTGTTTGTTCTTTAATTCTTCTAGGTCTTTGTTAAACATTTCTTGCATCTTCTCGATCTTTGCCTCCATTCTTTTTCCGAGGTCCTGGATCATCTTCACTATCATTATTCTGAATTCTTTTTCAGGAACGTTGCCTATCTCCACTTCATTTAGTTGTTTTTCTAGGGTTTTATCTTGTTCCTGCATCTGGTACATAGCCCTCTGCCTTTTCATCTTGTCTCTCTTTCTGTGAAGGTGGTTTTTGTTCCACAGCCTGCAGGATTGTAGTTCTTCTTGCTTCTGCTGTCTGCCCTCTGGTGGATGAGGCTGTCGAAGCGGCTTGTGTAAGTTTCCTGATGGGAGGGACTGGTGGTGGGTAGAGCTGACTGTTGCTCTGGTGGGCAGAGCTCAGTAAAAGTTTAATCCACTTGACTGCTGATGGGTGGGGCTGGGTTCCCTCCCTGTTGGTTGTTTGGCCTGAGGCTACCCAACACTGGAGCCTACCTGAGCTCCTTGGTGGGGCTAATGACAGACTCTGGAAGGGCTCACGCCAAGGAGTACTTCCCAGAACTTCTGCTGTCAGTGTCCTTGTCCTCCCGGTGAGACACAGCCACCTCCCGCCTCTTCAGGAGACCCTCCAACACTAGCAGGTAGGTCTGGTTCAGTCTCCCCTGGGGTCACTGCTCCTTCCCCTGGGTCCCAGTGTGCACACTACTTTGTGTGTGCCCTCCTAGAGTGGAGTCTTTGTTTCCCCCAGTCCTGTCAAAGTCCTGCAATGAAATCCCGCTAGCCTTCAAAGTCTGATTCTCTAGGAATTCCTCCTCCCATTGCCGGACCCCCATGTTGGGAAGCGTGATGTGGGGCTCAGAACCTTCACTCCAGTGGGTGGACTTCTGTGGGTGTTCTCCAGTTTGTGAGTCACCCACCCAGCAGTTATGGGATTTGATTTTATTTTGATTGTGCCCCTTCTACCGTCTCATTGTGGCTTCTCCTTTGTCTTTGGATGTGGGGTATCTTTTTTGGTGAGTTCCAGTGTCTTTCTGTTGATGATTGTTCAGCAGTTAGTTGTGATTCTGGTGTTCTCGCAAGAGGGAGTGAGAGCATGTCCTTCTACTCCGCCATCTTGGTTCAGGGCCTCCTGTTTACAGTTTCTTTATTGAACAGAAGTTCTTAATTGTGAGTGGTCATATCCATATGTTTTCTTACTTATTGTTTAAACTTTCTAGTTCTTATTCTAGAAATCCTTGTCCACCCTATGGTGACAAATACATTGTCTTACATTTTAAAAACTGCATTTATGGTTCTACCATTCACATTTAGGTCTTTACTTCATTAGGAGTCCACTTTGGTATATGAGGTAGGGATCTTGCTTTGTTTTTGTCCACATAGTGAGCGAGCTTTCACAGTACTATCATACTAAACTTAGTCTCTTCTATCCCCTTTGCTGTATGATGCCACCTTTATCATATGTGAATCTCCTGCACATACCTATATCCATGCTGGAGCTCTGTCATGTTTTATTAGTCATTTATTTGTTCCTGCACCTGTACTACACTGTTTTTGTTACTTTGATTTTGTAGCATATCTTAAAATCTGGTAAGGCAAGTCTCTGTGCTTTTTGTGTGTGTATGTCCAAATTTATTTAGCTCTTTATAGATCTTTATTCTTCTATATGCATACAAGATTTCTTTTGAATGGCAACCAAAATACTAGGTCAGAGATGCCCCCAATAGACTTCTTCTCCCTTCCTGTCCTCAAGATCCCAGAGAAGTTAAGGTGAGACTCATAGGGCCAAATCTAACCTATTGCATTTCATTCCTTCTCAGTCCCTCTGTTAGAGTGAAGTTTAATGTGCCAGTTGGTAATTATATACATTACCATTATTTTACCCTCTGTCAATTTCAAATGTGGTATGTTTTATAGTTTTGTTAGTATTTTCTTTTTAATTTTTTTTTTTTAATTTGGTTGCACCAGGTCTTAGTTGTGGCAGGCAGGCTCCTTAGTTGTGGCATGTGAACTGTTAGTTGCGGCATGCATATGGGATCTAGTTCCCTGACCAGGGATCGAACCCGGGCCCCCTGCATTGGGAGCATGGAGTCTTAACCATTGCACCACCAGGGAAGTCCCTTTAATTTTTTTTTAACTTTGTATTTTGAAAAAGTTTTAAACATATAGAAGTTTAGCAAAAATAATACACTGAACAATTTTTTATCCTTTCCCACCTAGAGTCATTAATGTTTTGCATATGTTACTTTCTCTCTGTATCTATCTCTCGCTAGATAATTTGAAAGCAAGTTGTAGATATGATCCTTTACCCCTATGTCAGCATGTTATCTCCTGAGACCAAGGACATTCACTAATATAACCACAATACAATTATCCCAATCAGGGGATTTAACAGTGATGCAACATTATTATCTAATAAACCATCCACATTCAAATTGTCCAGTTGTCCAAGAAGTGGCCTTTGTAGTACATTTCCTCCATGTTCCAGCCCACCCTACCTCCCAATTCAGGATCATTGACTACATTTGGAAATCATGTCTCTTTAGTATCCTTTAATCTGGAGCAGTTCCTCAACTTCTCTTTGTCTTTCATACATTGACATTTTTGAGTACAGGTTATTTATTTTATATAATGTCTCTCAGTTTGGGTTTATCTGGTTGTTTCCTCATGATTAGATTCAACTTATGCATTTTTGAGAGGAGTGTTTCCCTTTTAAGTAATCAAAGAGGAGGAACCAAAGAACAGAATAAACTCACTTTTACTCATTTGAAGGTAGTATTGGATATTCACTTGATGAGAAAAAAATTCATCTTCAATTTCCAAATCTAAGAAACAGGTATTTGTTATACTAACAATATTTGAGTAACTACTATGTTTAGGATACTACAGTAGACCCTGGACTCTGTTCTGTTACAGATTAAACACTGATATTCAATCACGAATATGGATAAACAAGGTTTCAAGATGATATCTTTAGAAATCTTCTGTCAGTAAATGATTAGGGCTTGATGGGGATGGAATTGTAAACTCATAAAAGATAACTCCAGTACCTAAATATTAAAGAAATACATTCTAAAAGATGGGTAAGTGCTTTCATTCACAGCTGTGGAGTGGGTTCCAGATCTCAAGTTGCTGCTAGAGCTTCTTCAGTAGATCACTGTTCTCTAACAAGCTCTGGTCCCTTCTGCCATTCTGGTCAACTCTGCTTACCAAATTCCTGACCATCTTTCAAAGCCCAACCCTGACATAGGCCCCCTCCTTTCACAACCTTTCCAAGCCCCTCCCTCCATGTTGCATGCTCATCTCTCTAAGCAGATTGGGCATTGGTAATAAAAAGTACTGTATCTTTATTGGACATCTTTTTTTTTCTCTAGTTTTTTGTATTGTGGTAAAATACATGTAACATAAAATGTAGCATCTTAGCCATTCTTAGGTGTATAGTTCAGTGTATTAAATATATTCACAATGTTGTGCTGTCATCACCACCGTTTATCTCCAGAACTCTTTTCATCTTGTAAAACTGAAAGTCTATACCCCTTAAACAACAGCTCCCCATGGCAACCACCATTCTACTTTCTGTCTCTATGATTTTGACTTCTAGGTACCTCATGTAAGTAGAGTCATACAGTATTTGTCTTTATGAGTTATTTCACTTAGCATAATGTGCTCAAGGTTCATCACATTTTAGCATATTGCAGAATTTCCTCCTTTTTAATGCTGAATATTTCATCATATTTATATACCACATTTTGCTTACCTATGATCCATCGAGGGACACTTGAGTTGCTTCCACATTTTAGCTATTGTGAATAATAGCTTATGTTATTTGTACATGAGTGTACAAATATGTCTTCAAGACCCAGAAGTTGGTTTGCTGGATCGTATGGTAATTCTATTTTTAATTATTTGAGGAACTGCCACACTGTTTTCCACAGCAGCTGTACCATTGAACATTCCCACCAATAGTGCATAACGGTTTGAATTTCGGGCTTCCCTGGTGGCGTAGTTGTTAAGAATCCGCCTGCCAATGCAGGGGACACGGGTTCGAGCCCTGGTCTGGGAAGATCCCACATGCCGCAGAGCAACTAAGCCCGTGCTCCACAACTACTGAGCCTGTGCTCTAGAGCCCACGAGCCACAACTACTGAAGCCCACGTGCCACAACTACTTAAGGCTGCGTGCCTAGAGCCCATGCTCTGCAACAAGAGAAGCCACCACAGTGAGAAGCCCACGCACCACAACAAAGAGTAGCCCCCACTTGCCGCAACTAGAGAAAGCCCGCGTGCAGCAACAAAGACCCAATGCAGCCAAAAATAATTAATTAATTATTTTTAAAAAATGGTTTGAATTTCTCCACATCTTCAACAACACTTGTTATTTTCTGTTTTTTTTTTTTTTTAATAGTAGCTATCCTAATGGTTGTGAGGCCGTATCTAATTGGTAGCTGTGATCTGAATTTCCCTAATTATTAGTGATGGTGAGCATTTTTTTCATGTAATTGTTGGCCATTCATATATCTTCTCTGGAGAAATGGCTGTTCAAGTCCTTTGCCAAATTTTGAATTGGATTATTTTGTTGTTGTTGAGTTTCAGTTCTCTGTATATTCTGGGTATTAGTCCCTTATCATATATATGGTTTGCAAATATTTTCTCCTTCTGTGGGTTGCCTTTATACTCTCAAGTGTCTATTAATGCACAAAATTTATATATTCTCATAAGTTCCAACTTGCCTATTTTTTCTTTTGTTGCCTCTGCCTTTGGTGGCATATTCAAATCATTGCAAATCCATCAGGAAGCTTTTGCCTTATGTTTTCTTTTAAAAGTTAGAGCTTTAGGTCTTACATTTAGGTCTTTGATCCATCTTGCATTAGTTTTTGTATATGGTATTAGGTAAGGGTCCAACTTCATTCTTCTGCATGTGGATATCCAGTTTTCCCAGCACATTTTGTTGAAAAGGCTGCCCTTTCCCCCACTGAATGGTCGGAGCAGTCATAGGTCTATTCAGATTTTCGTTTCTTATTGACTTAGTCTTGGTAGGTTTTGTGTTTCTAGGAGTTTGTCCATTCAGCTAGGATATCCAATTTGTTGGCATACAGTTGTTCATAGCGCTCTCTTGTAATATTTTTATTTCTGTAGAATCAGTAGTAATGTCCCCTTTCATTTCTGATTTAGTAATTTGAGTTTTCTTAGTCCATCGAGGTAAAGTTTGTCAATTTTGTTGCTCTTTTCAAAAACTACTTTTGGTTTAATTGATTATACGCTATTGTTTTTCTGTTCTCTACTCCATTTATCTCTGCTCTAGTCTTTATTGTTTCCTTCCTTCTGCTAGTAATGGGTTTAGTTTCTTCTTCTTTTTCTAGTTCATTAAGCTGTAAAGTTTGTTGATTTGAGATCTTTCTTGTTTTTTTAATGCAAGTATTTATAACTATAAATTCCCCCCTTAGTACTGATTTTGCTTCATCCCATAAGTTTGATATGTTGTGTTTTTGATTATCTTCATCTCTAAGTATTTTTTAAAATTTCCCTTGTGATTTCTTTGATCCATTGGTTGTTTAAGAGTATACTGTTTAATTTCCACAAATATGTGAATTTTCCTGTTTTACTTCTGTTGTTGATTTCTGACTTCATCCCATTGTGGTCAGAGAAGATACTTTGTATGATATCCATACTTTGTATGATATCCATCTTTTTAAATATACTGAGACTTAATTTGTGGCCTAACATATGGTCTATCCTGGAAAATGTCCCCTTGAGAAGAATATGTATCCTGTTGTTGTTGGGTGGAGTGTTCTGTATGTGTTTGTTAGCTCTAGTCAGTTTATTGTGTTGTTTAAATCCTTTTTTTCCTTACTTGTGTCCTGTCTGGTTGTTCTCTCCATTATTGAGAGTTGAGTTTTGAAATCTCCAACTATTATTGCAGAACTGTCTATTTCTCCCTTCATTTCTGTCAGTTTTTCCTTCATTATTTTGATAGTGTATTATTAGGTGTGAAAATGTTTACAGTTGTTTGGGCAGCTTTTTTTTTTTTTTCAGAACACCTAGCAGAGTGTTTGGCCTTCAGTAATTATTTCTTTAATCCATTAATAATAAATTAAAAGTTTTTGATAATAAGAATGATAGACAGGACTAAGTAGAGAAGTTCTATTATTTTCTGCCAGGTGATGAAACGTAACATCTAGTAAATTCGTTTTAAAAAAAAGACTTTCGGAGAATCTGTAGAACCTGCAAACCCTTCCACAAAGAAAATGTAAACACTGAGAGGTGGAAGGCGATTTTACTTTATATTTTTGGCATCATCACCATGAAATTTCATTAAAACAAACATTGCCGTGAAGTTAGTTGAAATTCCCACTGTATTCACTTGTAACAATTTTTTCCCCAAGCAATCAAGTTGAAGAAACGTCTCCACTACTTAAAGAGGGACCTGCAAACTATTTTTGTTTAGCTGTCCCAATGGGATTTTCTCTTAGTAAATCTGCTACTCAGGTATCTGCTCTGCGTATGGATTCAAAAGTGGATGATCACTTAATGCAAGGGACTGAGAAAAGCAAACTGGAACCAGTGACTCAGTTATTTCAAAACACCAAGAAAATAAGATTAGAAGACACAAACCAAGAAAACTTTACAAGGAGCAAAGATACTGGCACAGGATCTCTTTCGGAGAAAGCCTTGGGTTCAGTGGTGTATGTTAAAGAAAGTGATGGAATAGAAATGATAGACGTGGAATGAAGTTATTTGTGTATGTTACCAAAGAAACCAAAAATTGCTTTTGACTAAGAGGGCCTGTTGAATGAGAACTTAACCTTATTATGAAAACCTAACAAAATGAAGGAAGACGATTGCTTATTTTTCACTATTTATGAATCACTGTAGATTGCACTTTTTGATGGTACATATTCAGAAAAGTTGCTTTAGAGAGAAGAAGCTTTCCAAAATTCAAAGAAGATTTCTCTGGTATTACATTCTGTCCTTGTCAAAAAATCAGAGTTTTTGTGTAACAGTATTTAAATGGCACCAAAACATTTTAATTATAATGTATTTCTCTAACAAATGATCAAAAACCCAAACACTGCCCAAACAATTTGACATCAGTATTTCACATGATTTCTGGTGTACTGATTTCGTATGTTGAAATTCCAGTTAGCGATTTTGCTTTAGAATACTTTATCTTCTTGCATTTTTGCATGTCTGTTCAGTTAAAGATCACTGGCAGCTAAACTCAAAGACCAGTAAATTACGTACCTTGAGAAGCATTTCACATTTCAAATCATCTTTTTAAAACTTTTTTTTCACCCACGTGGAATTCATTTCAGAGTTCACAAACTAGTTTTTTCTAAGTGTAATAATTTATCTTGCAGATGTTACCATTTTATACCACCAATATTTAAGAAAACAATCTAGTTGTTAAAAAAAATTCTTGTTTTGTATATATCAGTTTGCAATTCTTATTAAAACATCTAGTAGTTTGAAACAGCAGTATTGTCCCAAGTAATGTAAGCTGAAGTTAAAAACCATTTGTGTCTGGACATATAGTGACTTATAAATATTTCTATTATGTATGTTTTGAACATTTTCCTGTACTTTAATATTTACTGGTGATCTCTAATGTTCAATTGAGTAATCTCCTTAATATTCATAAAAGAAAAAGGCATATTCAAAGAGGAAAAGGCATCTTCTTTTAGGAGAAGAAATATTTTGTAAATCAGAAAAAAACCAAACAGATGTCATGTATTTGTAGAGTTAAAAAAAGAAAAAACAACATTGAATGGGATGTAAGCCACTAACGTAATGCTCTTTATCATTTATAGAACATAATTCTTTGGGAGAGAAAAAATACACAAATCATTCATTTGTTCACCTAGCCTGGCACTGTGCTTGGTGCTCAGGATACAGTGGTGAATAAATTACCACTACCTTCATAGTGCTTACTGTCTGTCTACCAGGGAAGGTAGAACATCAGAGAGTAATTATATAAGATACAAATTGTGATGTGCCATGAAGAAAAAGTTAAATTTCAGAGAGACAGAAGAGGAGACATAACACATAAACTTGACTTTTAATTGTGGGAACTAGGAAGGCTTTTCTGAGGACGTGACATGTATAGCTTTTGCAGGGACATGGTTGTCCAAGTGAGGTGATGGTGATGGTCGAGGTATATCGAGAAGGGGACAGAGTCCAGGTGACGTTTGGCAGGACAGACTGATGGTCTTAAAGTGGGAAATGAGGAAAAAGAAAGGGTTTCTAGTAAAAAAAAAAACAAACAAAAAAGCTAGATGCATGGAGGTTCCCTGGGGGAAAGAGCTCAGGAGCATGGGTTTTGGGCATACCTGTTTCTAAGGCAGACAGTTCTATGTATGGAATGAAAAAATACAAATTTTGAAGTTGTATACAGAAATGGTATCTAAAGCTAGGGGAATGAAAGAGGTTGCTTATGGTGAATGTATAGTGTGAGATAAAGCAACTACAACATTTAGGAGCTGGTCAGCGCAGGGGGAGCTGGCTAAGGGGACTGAAGAGTTGGCAGAGTTGGTGGAAAACCAAGACAGGATAATGTCAAGATTGCCCACAAAAGTCTTTAAGGTGGAGGCAGTCAACTGAAAGGGTAGATGAGGACTTGAAAGGTCCACTGGATCTAGCAACATGAATGGCACCAGTGACCTTAGCAAAACCACTTTTTTCTTTAATAGGGACTTGGCTCAAATATTTACAGACTGGTTTTTCACCTCCATGAATGTCCAACAGGACATTTGATAGTGTGTTGGACGCTGAATTTGGGATGTCCTTCATTGTATGTGATGCCCCATGCATTGCAGGATGTCAAATGTCGTAGCACAATCCAGTCATTGAGATGATAACAAATGCAAACATTAGTTACTCTGATTGAGAACTATTGCTGCTAAGACATCAGAGAATTGGAATCCCCAAATCCAAGCCAAGCCATAGTTTTAGCAGCACACCTGGGAATGGAAATCCACAAAGACTTCCTGGAAGGGGTGGAATGGAAAAAGTTTAATCAGGACAACAGCCTCACTTAGGTGTTTGTTTTATGGAAGAATTCTACAAGCAGAATCCTAAAGTGAACATTCTTCAGAGTTCTACTATTGTTTCTGATGAGAAACTTCCCATATAAAAATAATATAGTTCAGGAGAAATAAGGATGTTAGGAGACCTTAGATTCAACATACCTATAAAATAAGACCTATAATACATGCATTGGTATTGCATCTAATGGTGTTGTCATTGATGCCAGTAATAATAGTTATCATTTACTGAGCTGGTGTGTAACTGGCTTAGTTGAGATTCCCTAGAAGCTGCTTGAGACAAGGACCCAGATGCACATGACTTTTGAGAGTGTGCTCTTTAAGGTAAGCCTGTAAGGGAGTCAGGGAAGCGAAGGAATCAACGAAGAATGAGCACTCAGATAAATTCATGGCCTGACTCACAGGGTGCTCTGGAGGGATCATACTGCAGAGTTGTCCCACTGTCCCACTTTGAGGCAGGGGTGGGACTATTGTAGCCCTAGGCCAGTCAGGCATTGGTTGCCACCTCCAAGCCAAAGTGGGGAGGCTGGTGGGCAGGGAGGCAGGGTGAATCACTCTAGTGTGCCTGTGCCTGCTAGCTCCTTCATTCACACCAGCTGGAGAATGGATGATGAATTAAGGGTAAAGGGGACCAGGGTGGGGTGCTCACAGTCTTTATTACAATGCCAGACACCTAACATATATTATTTTCCTTTTATTTTGAAACAACCTCAAATTTACAGCAAAGTTGCAAGCAAGGTACAAAGGCCTTTCCCTCTCCTCCCAACCATTTGAGAGTAAGTAGCTGACCTAATTCTCCATCAGCCCTGAATACTTTTTTAATGATTTAAAGAATTTTATTATTTTTCAGATAAATTTTTAAAATTGAGATATAATTGACATATGACATTACATTAGTTCCAGGTGTGCAACATAATGATTTCATATATATTGCAAAATGATCACTGTAAGAAGTTAACATCTATCAACACATATTTTTTTTCCTTGTGATGAGAACTTTTAAGATATATTCACTTAGCAACTTTCAAGTATACAGTACAGTATTTTTATAGTCACCATGCTGTACATTTACATCTCCAGAACTTATAACTGGAAGTTTGTACATTTTGATCATCTTCTTTGCTCACCCTGCCAAAAGTACTTTTGATGGAATAACAGGACAGAATCCATGTTGGAGTAGGTTGGAAAACGAATGGGAAGTGAGGAAGTGGATACTGGATGTGTAGTAACTCCACAAAGAAGCTCAACTCTGAAGGGGAGTAGACAGGATGAGAGATGGAAGATGAGATGGAGGTCGTGTTTGAGTGTCAGCAGAAGGATCCAGTGGAGAAGCTGAAGAAGTAGGAGAGGGGTTAAGGATAACCACAGGATGGAAGTCTAGGAGCTGGGAGGACAGATCCATTCTTGAAAAACACTTCGCTAGGAAATTAGGGGGGAAAAAAATTGTACCACCTCAGATTCCAAAGAAATGGAATTTAGAAAGATGTAATATAAGCAAAGGGCAACAGAATTGCGTGGCTCTTTTTAATGATAACTTGGAAAACTCCTACTGGGACTAACTCTGCACAGAATCCATTCCCATCTGCATAATCCAAGAAAGACTAATTACTCAGAGTGACTTCAATCAAGAGGGTAATAGTAAATAAATAAGGAGCCACTGTGTCTTTATTGTAGCTTTCTTTATATGGAGCCCGGGTCATGGTATCGGCATCACCAGATTGTGAACACTGGATGCTTCTTACTCCAAGATGCAAGTCCTGATGGTTTCTATTCTAAGCCAAAGGAGAGATTGATTTCTGTCGAAGACTGAAAAAGATGACCACAAATTCTTTGGGCTCCTCTCATCAAGGGGTGGGGTCCATTTCTCCACCCCTTGACTCTGGGCTGCCTTTGCTGGTGCTTTGGACAACAGAATGTGGCCAAAGTGCTCCTTCCAAGGCTAGCCCTGAACGGAGGTGCCCCAGCAGCCAGCCAGCACCAGCCGCCAAGGGCGTGAATAAGGCCGTCCTGGACCTCCCCGCTCAGCCAACCTGTGCTGAATGAAGGAAGCCACGTGAGCAAGCCTTGACCATATAAATGTTAGAATAAATCGTTGTGTTAAGCCACTGGCGTTTGAGGCCGTTTGTTACGCCGCTATAGTTACCTAGAACTTTGCCTGCCGGGGGAATTTCCCATCTGGCTAAGCCACAAGGATTTTCTTGCCAGCTGCACCGAGGGACACCCCAAGTGGTAACGTTCATTGCCCTCAGTGTGTTTGTTCTCCGACCCACTCCTTCCTACCTGTTACCATCTCTGTATTGGGAATACCAGCGTTTATTCCTTTAAGTGCCATTTATCTTTTAAAACCGATTTTAGTTTCGTCCCCTTCCAAGTGGAGTTGCCTGCCCTTTGGACTATCAGACGTGCAAAGCCCCGCGCAATGCCTGGATGTTCAGTAAAGAACATCCGACCCGACTGGTCTGGGTACCAGGCGGGCTCCCCTCCAGACTGACTCAACCCCGCTCCTACCAGTTCCCCGCTAACGCTCTGGGCTGTCACGCGGGGAACCTCCATCTGCCCTGGGGCTCTAGGCCTTTCGATACTATTGATACTATTATTCGAACGTGGGCAGCGTCCCTGCCTCTCCTCTGGTTCGGCACTGGCTCGGCCGGTCGTAAGGACCCTCCGGAACCCCCCGGCCCCGCCCCCACGCAGCGCTTCCGGTGCCCCGCCCTCCGCGGGCCGGGGCGGCGGGCGGGGCGGCAGCGTGCGCAGCCGGACGGGCTTATGGGTCGCACGCGTCCTTCCCCCACGGGACCGCGCGCGGCTTGGCCGCGACCGGAAGCCTCAGGTGCGTGAAACCGGAGGCGGGGCAAGGCGGGGCGGGGCAGGCGGCGTGGGCCCAGAGGACAGGCAGCTGGCGGGGACCTGAGACCCTGGGGCGGGGCGCATGGCTGGCGCTGCAGGCCCTGAAGTGTCCGGTCAGAGCTTGGGAAGACCTAGCTCCATGGTTAGGAACGGATTATCCGCAACACAGGAGGGTCAAAAAACTAGACATGTTGGGTGCCACCCGTGTGCGCGCCCACCGAGAACCAAAAAGGCGAAGTCAAACAGGCACACGGCCGTCCTGAGACTGGATAAGTTATGTACCAAGAGGTGGCAAGATAAAACTTGGGGAGGATTTTTTGAAGGAGCTGGGCCTGCCTAGGAGGGTAGGTGGGATCCTGTTATTTTTTGCTTTCTGTTCGATGATGGAGAAGCAGGTTTGGTAAATTCAAAGTGGTGGTAGCTAAGTGTCCCCCCCCCCAGAACATGGAAATATGATCGTCCTCTGATTAAAAAACGATAAAAATTAATAATTAAAAGGTAAGAGTAGAGATATGCTAAGTTAAAGAGACAAAATTTTATCAGGCCTTCAGGACTTGACAGTATCCTGACAACTAAAAAAAGACTGTACATCATGCAGCTGGAGGTCTGATCTGTTTTTGAAGCATGGAGTAAAAGAGAGGTGCGCCTGACCGGACGAATCCAGGCCTCCTCTGGGAGAGACAGAGTGTCCTGGCGTTAACAGTGGGATCTCTCCAGAGCCCAGGAGCTGAGAGGTGATTTCCTCAAGGCTCATTCCACCAGACATTGAAGTCGTATAACTCCATCCTTTTGTCCGGATTCTGTATTCACCAAGCAAACTTATGATAAGAGAGAGTAGTTGGACAGGCCGATCTGAATATCCGGTTGATAGCCTATAGTTCTCTTTGTAAATTAATAAATTGGCATTCAGGTTTTCTCAGACATCCCTGTGTTCCCACTTTTTCTCACTCTTTGTGTGATTCTTTCTTGTCCTACGAGGCTCAGTGGAAATGTTACATCCTCACAGGGTCCTATTTGTTTAATGTTCAGGTGCCTAGAATAGTTTCTGGCACATAGTAGGCACTCAGCCTAACTCCCTCGACTTTCAGTCTGCTTTTCTTTCTTTTTTAATTGGAGTATAGTTGCTTTACACTGTTGTGTTAGTCTGCGCTGTACAGAAAAGTGAATCAGCTATACGTATACATATATCCCCTCTTTTTTGAATTTCCTTCCCATTTAGGTCACCAAAGAGCACTGAGTAGAGTCCCCTGTGCTATACAGTCGGTTCTCATTAGTTATCTGTTTTATACATAGTAGTGTATATATGTCAGTCCCAATCTATCCCACCCCCCCTTTCCCCCTTGGTGTCCATACGTTTGTTCTCTACATCTCTGTTGCTATTTCTGCTTTGCAAATACGGCCATCTGTACCATTTTTGTAGATTCCACATATATATGTTAATATACGATATTTGTTTTTCTCTGACTTACTCAGTCTGCTTTTCTGGTCACTTTTTTGATGAAGCCTAGCCTGACAACCCTATATGAAATTGCAGCCTGGGGACTTCCCTGGTGGTTCAGTGGTTAAGGCTTGGTGCTTCCACTGCAGGGGGCATGGGTTCGATTCCTGGTAGGGGAACAAAGATCCCGCATGCCTCGTGGCCAAAATAAATGAATGAATGAATAAATAAATAATAAATTAAATTAAATTAAATAGCAGCCCGGTTCCTCTCACATACACGTTTCCTATGTTCCCTTTCCTTTTTCATATGGTCCTCATCACCTTCCTTGATTTGGTTCACTGATGAATCCCAAGTGCCAAGAACAACGCCTGTCGTGTAGTAGATGCAAAATCTCTTGAATTAATATCTTTGCTGTGTTTCGCTCACACCGTATCCACAATGCCTGGATGAATACAGATATTTTTAGCACTATTAATACATTAATTGGATCAATTCTGGATCCCTTAGTTAACATCTGTTCAGCTCTGTGCCATTGGCTGCTGGTAGCCAAAGACTCTTAAGTTCAATGCAGTCAAAATGGACCAGTTATCTTCACCCCATATCCCCTCGTCCTATGAAATCTGTCCTAGGAAATGTCACCTCTTTCCACCCATTTCCCAGGCCAGAAGTCAGGGTATGCATAAAATTAATAAAAGAGCTAACATCCTGTGTACTTTCTATGTGCCAGGCACTCTTATAAGCACTTTACATGTATTAGTTCATTTAATCCTGATATGAGACCCATCGTTACCCACATATTACAGATAAGGGATCTGCGGCACAGAAAAGTCAACTAATCTGCCTTAGCTGGGAAGAGACAGAGTTGGGATTTGAATGCTGCCTCGTAATCATTATACCATAAAGGACATGACCCTTGACTTCTTTCTCTCACCCTCACTGAACCAATTACCAAGTATCAGGATTTTCCCTGCTTAAATCTCTAGGCGATGTCTCTGAAGTATAAATCTGTAAAACTCTTCAGCACCTCCTCATCACCCTCAGGGTGAAGTTCAAGTATTTAACATGGATTTTTTTTTTTTTTTTTTTTTTGGCCCGAGGCTTGTGGGATCTTAGTTCCCGGACCAGGGATCAAACCTGTGCCCCCTGCAGTGAAAGCACAGAGTCCTAACCACTAGACCGCCAGGGAAGTCCCTAACGTGGATTTTAAGTCTCTTCGTAATCTGATCTCTACTTCTGCCTCCTTATCTCTTGCAGCTCCCCATTCCTGCACTCTTAAATACCAGCCAATTGAATTAAATTCTTCGAATTCTTTGAATGGGTCTTCTTTTCCTCCAAGCTATTGTACTTTGTTGGAATACTTTTCCTTACCCCTTCTATGTCTCAACTTCAGTGTCACTTCCAATGATAAGAGGGTTAAATGGCCTTCTAATGTACTTACCCTGTCATAGCACTTATGACACCCTATTTTAATTATCACCTTCCTTGCTTTTTAGTGTCTCCCACTAGATAGTGAGTTCCTTGAAGGCAAGGACCAGTCTGTGACCTTAATGTCCTCATGTCCATCCCTCCTCAGTGTCTGCTACCCTCGTTCAGTCCCTTGTTATCTCTAGCTGGGACAATTGCATGGGTCGGTGAAGCTGTCTCCCTGCCCCTAGTCTATCTGTTTTTAATCCATGCTCAACACTGCCAGCAGAAGCAGTTTTGTATAATGGCTGACTTAACACTTTCCTTCTTAAAACACCTCACTAGATCCAGCTGCTTTTAGAAAAAGGCCAAATGCTTTAGAATTACATGAATTTGTCTCCTCCCCTTCTTTATTCTACCTTGTGCCTAGTAGGCACTCCATAACCATTTGTTCAATGAAGGAGGGACTATATCAAATTTGGTCAAACAGAACCAAGAACAAAGAGTTTAACCAAAGAAACGGCATCTGGCTGCAGAGGCTTCCTAGGACAGCACAGCCAAAGATTTCAGTGGAGCTGGAAGACTGGTAGTGGAACTCCTTTGAGGAGAGAGTCCCCAAGACATGCCTTACTGTTGGAGGACTCTCTGTCTTTGCATTTGCCTGGAACATGCTACTCCCATCAACGTGGTAAAAACCATCAGACTTCGAGACTCGGTTCAAGTATCCCTTCCTCTGTTACACCTCTCCTGACCTTTCTAGATAGAAAGAGTGTAAATTGGTTCAGCTTTTCTGTAGCATAATTTATCAAGATATATCAAGAGTGATGAAAATATGAAGACTTGTTACCCTAGGAATTGTGCATCTAGGATGTAACTACAAAAGAATGTGGCCTAGTTCTGGGCTTTAATAACCCAGTCCTTGCCAGGTCTTTAACCTAAAGGAAAATTATGACCATTCTAAGAAACAAAATCGGAATAGAATGGTTTCTTTACAACCATAACTAGTCAAAATACTTCTTTATTATAGCTAGTATTTTCAGCCTTTTCATCAGCACTGCTAACACAAATAATGTGTAAAGTGTCAAAACATAATAAAATTGTTCCTAGCCTTTCTATTTAACCTTGCTACTCTGACCACCTCTCCCCTGACTTCAGGGGGTCCATCCTAATTTAATATTGATCTAAATAAAACAGTTAGGCTGCCAGTAAATATGTATCTGAAAGTTAAATAGGAATTATTTTTAAAGTACTACAAGGACATAATTAAAGCTTTCCAGACAGATGTTCATGAATACATTGTTGATAACATAGAAAAACTAGAGACAATCTAAACTCACAAACTAAGAGATTGGTTGAGTAACGGTGGTGTATCTGACAGTGGAAGGTAACACGACATTAAAACTGATGTAAAAATAGGTTTAACATTCAATGAAATAAGAGTATGGTTCCACTTTTGGTGGGGAAAAGTGTGTGTGTGTATTTTACACATGCACATAAAAAAATGGGTACACACTAAAGTGTTAATTGGGATTATCTCCAGGTGGTCATGTTATAGTTTCTTTTATTTTGTTCTTTTTGCTTGTCTATATTTTCTCATTTTTCTCAAATAATGTGTATTACCTGTGAATTCAAAATAATTTGTTTGTCTTTGAGATATATAATGTATTTTCAGCTTTATTATTTGAAAAATCTGTGCCCTTATTCCATTTCAACTAAAACAATTTGAGGTTTGTATCATTTATTTCCTTTGAGTACTCTGTTGTACAGTTTTTGCTGAAGACTAATGATAAGGCTAAAAGGCAAGAAAAGCAACCAGACTGGATACTTAAATAAGTTTGGATTAAATAACCAAGAACTGATAGCTACAAAATAGAATTTAATTTTCTTTTTCTCAATCATTAATTTGTTTGTCTTCCATTTTTAAAAGCATGCTGATCCCATTTTCAATGAAGAATTGCTTCCAGTTACTTTGTAACCTCAAGGTCCCAGCAGCTGGTTTTAAAGACACAGTTAAAAGTGGGCTCATTTTACAGTCAGTTTCCAATGATGTTTACCAAAACCTGGCTGTAGAAGACTGGATCCATGACCATATGAATCTAGAAGCCAAGCCGGTTCTTTTCTTTTGGAGGAATTCTCCCTCTGTTGTAATTGGTCGGCATCAGAACCCTTGGCAGGAATGTAACCTGAATCTGATGAGAGAAGAAGGTGTAAAACTAGCTCGGAGGAGAAGTGGAGGAGGAACAGTCTACCATGATATGGGTAACATCAATTTGACTTTTTTTACAACCAAAAAAAAGTACGATAGGATGGAAAATCTAAAATTAGTTGTTAAAGCTCTGAAGGCTGTCCAGCCGCAGCTGGATGTGCGGGCTACCAAAAGGTTTGACCTTTTACTTGATGGACAGTATAAAATCTCAGGAACAGCTTCCAAGATTGGCCAGGCTGCTGCTTATCACCACTGTACTTTGCTATGCAGTACCGATGGGACCTTCTTGTCATCTTTGCTGAAGAGCCCTTACCAAGGGATCAGGAGCACCGCCACCGCGAGCACACCTGCCTTAGTAAAAAATCTTATGGAAAAAGATCCCACTCTGACCTGTGAAGCAGTGATAAATGCTATTGCCACAGAGTATGCTACATCTCATCAAATCGATAATCACATTCACCTAATAAACCCAACGGACGAGACACTGTTTCCTGGAATAAACAGCATAGCCAAAGAACTACAGACCTGGGAATGGATATATGGCAAAACTCCAAAGTTCAGTGTAAACACTTCCTTCAGTGTGTTATATGAACATTCACACTTGGAAGTTAAAGTATTCATAGACATAAAGAATGGAAGAATTGAAATCTGTAATATTGAAGCACCTGACCATTGGTTGCCGCTGGAAATACGTGACAAGTTAAATTCAGGTTTTATTGGTAGTAAATTTTGCCCAATTGAAACGACTATGCTTACAAGTATATTACGTAGAACATGTCCAGAAGATGACGAACTACACAGTAAATGGAATATGCTCTGTGAAAAAATTAAGGGAATAATGTGATTCCAAGTAAATTTCTTAACATTGACAGTTTCAATGAGAAAATTAAAATGTTTACAGTACATTGTATGTCTCTTAAAATAAGAAAGACCTCGTCTCCTTCAGTAACTTCTCCCTATTTGAAATTGTCTATCACCTACCCTAGTCCATACTTCCCATTGACCTCTAAGATACTCTCTCTCTATCTTTATTGATTTTAATACCTGGCTGCATTTGTATTTCACCTCCTTCCTCTGTTACCGTCTTGGGGTTGTATACCATATTGGACACTCTGACCTCAGAGTTAGTTCTCTTTCTTACCGCTAGGGAATATAACCCCAGCTTCTTGCCACCTCTGAAACCTTAAACTCTAAAATTCTCCCATTTTCGTTGCTTCCTTATCCTTCCATCCTCTCCCATTAAACCCAGCTTATTGCACTTTTCTAAGCCAATAACTTTTCCTCAAGTCTCTTGCTTCAACTCCATTTCTTACCAGCATTCTCATTTGTTTCTCTTGACCTATCATAGCCACCCTTTTTTTTTTTTTCCAACAATTGATTTCCACTCCTATACCCAGATGGCAGGCAATGCTAGAAAAAAATTCACATAATCTATAGTTTTCAACTTGTATTTCTTTGTTCTGTTGGTGCCAGATTCGACTCACCTGTTGACTCCCCCTCATTCTTCAGAGGCCTTATTCGTAAATGCTCCCACTCTTCCTAAGCTCAGAATTCCATTACTCTTAATCTGGTCACAAACCTTGATTTATAATTTGAGAGTGGAGGCTTTCAGAAATGAGCTCCTTCAGTGCCCCCGTGTTCTCTACTTCAACTTTTCTCATTTCATTCAATCTCGAAGAATTGGCTTGAGAATTGGCTTGTGGCTTTTTCCTCTCCAGCCTGTTTGTCTGTGCTTTGTATTGTACTATCAGTTATTTATCTCCTTTATCTTGCCTAAGTCTCTCTCGACTTTAACTGGATCTTTAGGCTTAGTGAATAGACATGCTCATGTCTCCCCTTTCCCGAAGACTCCTGCTCAAGGCTTTACTCTGTTTATCTCCATCACTTCATTGCCAAACTTCTTCAAAGGGTACCACCACTGCCAACCATTTCCTGTCTCTACAGTTCACTCACATACTCCTCTTATTTCTACAGTAGTTCCTACATGTTTATTGAGTGCCTACTCTGTGCCAGGTACTTTGCTAGTTGTTGGATGTTCGTAGTGAGTGAAAGTGACATGGTCACTGAGCTTAAGAACTGACAGTTTAGTGGTTTCAAACTTTTTAAAAACTGGAGTAAAAAATGTATTTTATATTGTGCACCAGCACACACATATATTGCCTATACCTAACAAGTTTCACAATACGATGCTTATCCTTTACTACTTATCTGATATTTTATATTCAATTTTATTTCTTATAAAAATTGACTTTATGACCCATTAATAGGTCAAGACTTGAGTTTTTTAAAACTAGGGAAAGAAATCAGTAAATGCTTACAAGATGAGAAAAGTATGAAAGAAAAGTCCAGGCAGTTAGACAATACGGGCTCCCTAGCTAGAGCGATCAGGGACCTGACGTTGAAGCTGAGCCCTGAGGAATGAGAAGTGGAGCAGGGAGGAGAATAATCCGGATTTACCGGTTATCTATTGCTACATAACAAACTACTCTAAAACTTGGTGGCTTAAAACAACAACAGTCATTTATTCAGTCCAAGATCAAGGTGACAGCAGGTTTGGTTTCTTCTTTTTTAAAAAAAATTATTATTTTTTAATTTGGCCACACCTGGCAGCTTGTGGGATCCTAGCTCCCTGACCAGGAATTGAACCCGGGCCCCAACAGTGAAAGCGCCAAGTCCTAACCACTGGACCGACGGAATTCCCAGGTTTGATTTCTTCTGAGGGCTGTCTCCTTGGCTTACAGGTGGCACCTTCTTGCTGTACCCTCACATAGTCTTTCCTCTGTGTGCGTATCTGTGTCCAGATGTCCATTTCTTATAAGGACACCAGTCATATTGGATTAGGGCCACCCTAAAGACATCATTTTAACTTACTTCTTTGAAGACCTTATTTCCAAACATGGTTACATTCTATGGTACCAGGGGCTGGGATTTCAACGTGTGAATTTCTTAGGGGGGTTGAGGGGAGCTGCGGTTTGCATTATTCAACCCATAACAGGGGTTTCAGGACTCAGAGACCTTCAGACATCTTCACGTGAAACAACGTAACACAGTGTTTGGCTATCACATTAATTTCCGTCCTCTTAGGAGATCTTCTCCTTTCATGTATCTCAGTGGATCCAGATCCCATCCTTTTTTTTGAGGGGTTGTGGGGAGCAGGAGTGGACACACAGGGTTTTGCTGCAGCTGGTTATCTCAAAATGAGAGTAGAGTAAGGGAAGGGGATTTTTCAAGTTGCTCCTGGGACAAACACAGGTGCCAGGCTAGCTGTTCTTCATTTGAGGCAGGTTTAATGGGCAGGCCCCATGGTTCTTTGCAATATTAAATACCAAGTAAACACAATTTTGAAGGGGTTGTTCATGGGCCCGTTTTTAAGCATTACATTTGTCACAACAACTGAAAATTATTTTCTAAGAAAGGTATAAAAATCCTGATATGATGTGTTTGGTGCAATAAAGCAGCCATGATTTTCTGATACCCTTTGTTTCTCGAGAGAGAGGATGACATCAGGTGAAGGCTGTTAAGGGCTTCAGGTTCCAAAAGGGAAATCTGATGAGCATTCCTGGAACACATGGATTAAAGGCATGTTTTGCAGGTAGATTATGCAGAACTTTCTGTATGTCTGCATATGAGGATGAAGGGGAGGGAGGAATCAAGAATGACTCCTAGATTTCTTACTTAAGCAACGGGATGGATGGGGGTACACGGGAGCAGTGGGGGAGTGTGTATCCAAAGTTCAGTTGGGGCCTGTTATGTTTGAAATGCTTGTGTGTTTCTGAGATGCCAGGTGAAATGCCAAATAGGCAGCTGAATATGTGAGATTAGAATTCCAAGGAGAAGTCTTGGCTTAATAGGAGTTGACAGCATATAAATAGTATCGTATATCATGAAAATGGATAATTGTGGACTTTTGTAATTCATCTAAAGTTTAAAGTGTTTAGCATCCAAGTCCCCTATGTTTGGGGAATCCTCCAACTTACAAATCTTGGTGGGAGGTGGAGCCCACCTTTTGGAGGAGGCCATCAAGAGGATGTGACCGCCAGTTGTCCTTGAAACTGGACCCAGGCAATCAGAGGCTCCTAACCTCCTCCCCTGTCCTTGGAATGTATGTTCTGCCCACTGTTCCGGTACCAGGAGCCCACCGGGTCTGGCTTAACTCAAGCTTTCCCCTGTTGCCATGCAAAGCAGGCTGCCACCGTAAGGGCATTAGAGAAGCTGAGTACCATTTATGGATACCCTTGTCCAATAGACAGTGACTGGACAGTCACATTTTAAAGGTCATGATATGCAAGTGTAAAACAAAGAATGTTGCCCACCATCCAGCTCTACAGGGATCAAGTCATTAGCCACTGCAGTCGCTGACTGACGGTGCACCCTGAAAGGAATTCAGGACGAAAAACAGGATGAGAACATATATGCTTTGGAAAAATGGGCCCCTTAGATAGTTAGATATATCTCAGGAAGATTTTTAGAGAACCCAGATTCTTGCATCTTCTCATACATAGAAACAGCACTAACATCATTAACTAATATATCTGTTCCTCATGACCAGCACTAACCTTTTACTGAGATGTATACTTGACTGCACGGTTTCCCTGACCAAAATCACATATATACTGGCTTCTTCCCCTGTGTCTTGGGGAGCAGTCCCCTCTGGGCTACCAAGAGGCTGTTTCCCAGGCTACAGTCCTCACTAAGTTTTCCGAATAAAACTGAAACTAACAACTCTTATGTTGTACCTTTTTCTTTCAGTCAACATAAGATTGGGTGAAGGAACATGACACTGACGGAGGTTCTGTCTCTCCTACAAGCCTCAACCAGCAGAGTTGGTAGAAAGGAAGAATGAAACATTAAAGCAGCAGACTGAATTACTAACAGGTAAAACCACCTTGGCCAGATGGACTGAAGTACTATCCCAGGCTTTAAGACATTTGAGTGATCAACCAGTAGGGCCTGCTGCCCCACAGGCCAGATGGGAGACCCTTGCTTAGACACACGATACCCACAGTAAGGTATGGAAATTGCAGGAGACAGCCATTTCCCTCTCACTGTGGATCTACATGCTATGCTGCTGAGAACACCAAGCCCCATCACACCTGGGAAGGGAGTTTGCAATGGGATTTGTAAAGGGATGTCCCACCAAGATGGGTGAGTTACTTTGCATCCCTGTATGAGGAGGAATGACTCATTCTCCACTGGGATGCTGATGTCCTGCTGCAAACCAGACCCATCCAGGTACTATACCTGGAACAGAACACACACCTTTGAAAAAGGGGAGAAGGTGGGAGTCCTGGTCTGGCAGATCCTGCCCCGTCCATCTCCTCACACCTGATAGTGCTTCCTCCCCCAGCCAACACGGAAGGTACACACAACTAGGTCAAGTTCCTAAAGCTGCAGCCACATTAACATCTAATTATCAGGCCACAAGTGTAATTCTTTTTCATTTATTTATTAATTATTTTTTTCCACAAGTGTAATTCTTATTGGGGAAGACCTCCCCATACAAGTTCCTACTAAAAAAAAGTTTACTACCTAGTACCTAGTTTAGGAGAACTCCAATATTTAAAAGGTAGGGTGGAGGAGAGAAGCAAAGTGTGTTACATGGAAGTTGAGATTCAAGAAGGGAGTGGCCAGGGACTTCCCTGGTGGTGCAGTGGTTAAGAATCCGCCTGCCAATGCAGGGGGACATGGGTTCGAGCCCTGGTCCGGGAAGATCCCACATGCCGCGGAGCAACTAAGCCTGTGTGTGCACCACAACTACTGAGCCTGCACTCTAGAGCCCGCGAGCCACAACTACTGAAGCCCATGTGCCTAGAGCCCATGCTCCGCAACAAGAGAAGCCACCGCAATGAGAAGCCCGCTCGCCGCAACGAAGAGTAGCCCCCGCTCGCCATAACTAGAGAAAGCCCGTGTGCAGCAATGAAGACCCAATGCAGCCAAAAATAAATAAAATACAATATAAATAAATTTTAAAATGCTGTGAATGCAGAACACAATGATAAAAAAATTTACAAAAAAAAAAAAAAAAAGGGAGTGGCCAGTTGGGTCTAATACTCCTGAAACAAGTAACATGAGGGTTAAAAAGTGTCCATTGGATATGGTGGTATGGAGGTCACTGCTGACCTTGATAAGAGCAATTTCAGTGGAGTGACTGGGTAGCCAGATAGAAGTGAATTGAAGTGTGAATAGGTGGTGAGGAAAGGGGAAAAAACTGTACAGAGAACTCAAAGAAATTTGTTCATGAAGAACAAAGAAACAGGGTGTATCTGGATGGGAATGTATGTACCGCAGGAACAACCCAGTAGAGAGAGATTGCTCAAAGGACCAAATCCTTGGTCAGGTTAAACCTACTGAAAATGTGGCAATCTTCCTTGTATGTTAGGACTATTAACCCTTTTCCTATATGTTGTAAATTTGATCTCATATGTTTTTAACTTTTTTATGGTTCCCTTTATTCAAGTTTTAAATATTTACATGATCATTTGCTCTTTACTTTCCTTGATAATTCCTGGGTTTTGTGTTATGCTTAGTACATTCAGTGGAGTTAAAAAAAAAAAGTGTTTGGATATTTCATTTCATTAGCTCTTTAACCCATTTAGAATAATTTCTCTATGTGGCATAAGGTAGAGATCTAATGTTACCTCTTGCAAACTTTTATTGGCTAGTCTACTTGTTTCCCACTAATTTGAAAGACCTTTATTATCTATTATGTGCCCATACACACATCCACTTTCTCTCAGGTGTGTTTCTGGATTCCTTATTCTGTCCCAGTGACTTATTTGTCCATTCTTATGCCCAAACATTAAAATATATATATATATATATATATATATATATATATATATATATATATATATATATAAAAAAATATATAGGTAAATGTAAATAGGTAAATGTCTGCTAAAGACACTTAATTGTAACAAAATTATCAGTGGTTATTTTTTTCTGGTTGTTAGACCCACAAGCCCATCTGTCTCTTAAGAGTACTCTAATTCATGATTTTTCTTCCTGGACTCTACATTCCCAGGGGCAAGATTAAAGCATCCAATTCATCTTCTTAATAGGTGCTCATTACGTGTTGATTCACTCTCCAACAGGCAAATAAGAGAAAATCTGGTAAAATGTTTAAATTAACCATATGACTTGAAACATTATAACTCTACTGAGTAATGTATTTATAAAAATACTTAGGATTGGTCACACAACTGAACAATGAATCTATAAATTAGTAGAAATGTAAAAGTTTATTGTTAAATTCATACGTTATAGGAATGATCTGTCCAGAGTAAAAAAAAAAAAAAAAAAAAAAAATCCAATATTCATTTAAAATAGAAATATATAATATAAATTAGGCTACTACCCATCATATTTTTTTTGTGTGCTTATTATGAAAAATGTCCACTGTTGTTTCATGACATGGTCTTAAATCAAAATCACAATATCCAAGGGAAAAACGACTCTAAGAAGAGAAGAAAAGAATTTTTTTTAACAAAAAGGACCAAAGCCATTTTATTAAAATAAAGAGTGCTACACAGTCACTCATAAGACGATATCCTACCTGTGGTTTCTTAAAATAATCAAGTCCCCTTCCGATCTTGATCATCCATCCATTGTTGAACCTATTGAAATTAGTATATAGTATTACATTCCAGACACTTAAGTCAGACAATGACCAAAGCTATAATGTATTAAGTGTCAGCTAAATTTCCCCCTAACAAATAAAATCACTTCTTCCAGTGGCAAGAGTTGAACTAAACCTGGGTTTACCTATGGGCTGTGTCTACAGTGAAACAAAACATCCATTAGCTGATAAAGAGTTTAACAATTCAATTAAACTTTCCTCCTGAATTTCACCTTGCTGATAAAGCTTCCCTGTTCTGCTAACAAGTGGCTTCCAAGTGTACTCAGGCAGACTGTGGTGATGTTTCAGGGGTTCCCCTGCCTAGAGGTGGGGGACATAAGCAGGCGGAGCCCTGGCAGGCATGACACAACGTCCTGTCATGCCTACTAGAATATTTAAAAGACCATGAGAAGTAAAACCACATTAAATAAATATTAGTATCACTAGAAAAGGAAATTATCCCAATGCCATAACACTGTGTATAGCTGAATGACAGAAAAGTACTTCCTCTTCTCACATGACACAGAACATGTAAATTTTATTCCATTAGGAAATAGGAAACTCACATACAGGACAAAATAAGCCAGATTTTTTTTTTCTTCAGAAGTGAAAAGATATGAAAATTGAGCTTTATTTAAATCTTTAGTATTTAAATTGAATATTGTATGTAATTATATATAACTTATTATGAGAAATAAAAATAAGTATTTTTCAACTGCATAAAAATTAAAATATTACTATACACTAACCTAATTTCCCGGTCGTGTATCAAAGAAGAGTATTCTAATTCCAACTGCACTCCATGATTCCTGAGTGACTCTCTTATTTCTTCCAGGCCACTACTTTGCTGTTCTTTCCCACTGCCCTGTTAATAGGAAAAATACAATTTTTTGCCTCAGTTATTAATATTTTAAATTATTCCTAAGCTATGCAATGTGTATCATAGGTGAATTAAAATGGAAAGATTCTATACTAGTTTCACTGTCCATTATTGCAAACAAGCAACCGAAGAAGATGAAGTAGTTTAAGAGCAACTGTTTTTATCAAAATAATTGTTTTTTTCTCTAACGTGAACATAACACAACTCTGTCCTATCTCCTAAAATGTATTTTATTACATTAGCATTCTGTGGCTTGGCAAATCTGTAAATATTTTTTATAATTTCTAGAGATGCATGTTTTTTCATAGTAAATTTCTCAGCATGGCACAGGACTCGTTTACTAATAAATCCAGATATCTTTAGTTTTTCTGTAAAAGGAAGTGAAAGTGAATAAACCTATATTCACTTAAAGAATAAATACAATGTATTTTAATGGTGCTGTTTTGTTATTCAGATGGGGCTTCCTTCTTCTCAAATTAATCCTAGAAATATGAATTCTTTAGAAGCATTCCTATTTAAATCAAAATCAAGAGGACAGAAATTGTCAATAATGCAGACAGTGTGATTGCCTCATAGAATATCCAAGAAACTGAGAAACTACTTGAACAAGAGAGTTTAGCAAAGTGGCCAAATACAAGATATGACATACTGAAATCAACAGCATTTTTCCCAAGGTGTTTTATGCCTGTTGTTAGAGAATAAGTTCATTCCCAGTGAAACAGCTCTAGCTGAAGCATGAGGTCCAGGTTTGCCTCGAACTATACCCTGCAACTGAGTAAAGTTCATTACGTTAAGAGAGAGTAAATGCCTTCAGATACCTACTTCATCCAGAGAGGTGAGGAGATGAATAGTTTTTACTTTACATTGTCCCTTAACCAGCATCTCACAAAATCGAAGGAAGTTATACAGCTGAAAGACATTAGGAGGGGTTATTACTAACTCGTACATTTAAAACAATAATGTTTCATCGTATGGGAGTACATTTCACCTACCTGATGAGTGTGTCTAATGTAAGGATCTTCTATCCAAACTTCCGTAACTGTTTCATTCAGGTATTCTTGAAAAAGTGACTCATAACTGAAACCTGTTGCGTTCTCTTCTATTTTAATTTGCTTGTGATATTTTCCAGCTATAAAACACAAGCTTCAATAATAAAACCAGGGACTACTTCCTTTCTTTTTATACATATTATATTTACATGCAGTAATAAATCAGCATCAGATACAAGTTAATTTTTTTTTAACTCGTGCACTCAGCAAACATTTTCAAATGCCTACTCCATGCCAGGCACATTGCAAGATGCTACACATACAAAGGTAAATAAGGCAAAGCATTCCATGTGGGACTTTTTTGCCTTCATGGAAGCCGGGCAAGTGGGAAAGTCCAGAGATTTCTTGGAACCGGTTCTTGAACTAAATCCTATAGACCAGGCAGTTTATTCAAGAGGGAACCATATGTATAAAGATATCTAATATTCCTGTCACCATGAGAAGAACCACAAGCTATGATTCAGTGGCCATCTGGCCCTTCTCTTCAGATTTAAGTCTTTTTATGTCTTGCAACTGAATAGCTGAAGTACTAAATATATAAATGCAATATAATATGGCGTCTAGGAGTCTTTCTTAGAACTTGTAGAGACTGTGTTAAGCAGAAATTTATAGTACGTCTTAATAACCCAAGCCAAAGCCTAGAATGCCACAGCGTCCGCAGGGTAGTTCCATTGTTTTTCTTTATTCAAAATGGCTCATTATTGAATAAGTTATCGAAGACCTTTACGGTTTTTTAAAAATATGACCCTTAATGGTAGTTCCTAATTTATATGGTGGTTGCACTTTTAAACCTTGTTGGAAAACCAGTAGTTTGGATTCTGTTCCTAATATTTCCAGAGATAGAATGTTACCAACTGTGCATCGGTTTTCAAGCCAAGCTAGCCACACAGGTTAATTTAACCCACAGTATTCAAACCACAATGCTGATGGTACTATATTTCATCCAAGTTTTAGAGGGAAATTGCATTGTAGATTTCAACTGGGGGTGAAGGAAACAATTTTATTCCCACTCAACAGAGGACCTCAGTGGGGGTAGTCAGGGTGTGCGCTAGTACAGAACACCAGGAAGAGGTGGGGAGAGGGCTGGAGTAAAGAGCGGCTGAGGGCCGGGGGCACTGGGTTTTCTGAGGGCAGCAGTTCCACTGACTGTAGAAAGCAGCAGCCATGCACTTCAGGTGGCAATGGCCATTGCCATTGTATGTTTGTAAACTGGAACCTCATGAGTAGAGAACCAATTATAAATAGGGAACCATACCTCCTGCATCTCTAATCATTAGGAATACCTAACTCCTGAAATGTTTTGACTCACAACGAAAATCTCAAAGAAGTCCCAGGAGTTTCTTGAGCTACTTTAATATTTCGGTCATTTTATAAAAGGAAATACAAATAAAATACAGGATTTATATTCAGTATTCCTCTGCAGTATTATTTAAACTGGAGTCTACACATAAGCTTCACGGGGATCTATGAACTCCTTAAAATGGCATGCAAAGTTCTGCAGTACATCGAGCTGTCCTCAGATTCTCAGGAGGGTATCTGACCCCCACCTTCCCCCAACCAGGGAAGAAAAAGGTTAAGAACAGCTCGTGTACAGATGACTGGAAATGCAGAGTAGACCTGCAAGCTCCAAAGGGCACAGCCAGAAACACTGGGTGAAATGGGCTTTATCACAATAGCACGTACACACACTCTCCAAAACAGCCTCTTTACCTTCTTTTTCTTGATCCAAGTATTTCTTTATGTTTTCGGCTCTATCCATGTAGTCAGAAATTCTTTTTCTGAGATTAGACTTCCTTGTTACATCTTTGGTGCCTACAAATTTAAAAAATACACTTTCAACTTTCAAAACAGGCTTCCTATTTGGTACAAGCAGTATTTCCCATTTCCCAAGTTTTCCACGGATTTCCTGTCCTTTGGCATGGTCTGTCTTGGTCCTAAAATGCACAAATAATAGGCCCAAATTTAGCTTGATCATGCAGGGCCTGCACTTTTTTCACTAAGCATTTGAAGCAGCTTTATTTAGGAGTGGGGACTCAGACACCGTGTCTCACTGCTGAGACTTCATATCTGGTGAGGAAACAAAGGTGGCTTATTACATGTCACTGAGTCTGAGCACTATTTTGTCCTAATTACCCATAAGTTTGAAATCTAAGCATAATCAAAAGATAGCAGGGCTTCCCTGGTGGCGCAGTGGTTGAGAATCTGCCTGCTAATGCAGGGGACGTGGGTTCGAGCCCTGGTCTGGGAAGATCCCACATGCCGTGGAGCAACCAGGCCCGTGAGGCACAACTACTCAGCCTGCGCGTCTGGAGCTTGTGCTCCGCAACAAGAGAGGCCACGACAGTGAGAGGCCCGCGCACCGCGATGAAGAGTGGCCCCCGCTTGCCGCAACTAGAGAAAGCCCTCGCACAGAAACGAAGACCCAACACAGCCAAAATTAAATAAATAAAAAAATTAAAATAAAGGAATTCCTTTAAAAAAAAAAAAAAAGATAGCAAACAATATCTATCTTTCTTCCACAAAACCAGCTTCTATTCCAGACTTCCCCTTTATGGTTTATGCTGAATCATTTTCCCAGCCACCCCAAAAATGGAAGGTATTTTTTGAATATATGTTATCAATAAAGTCTTACTCCAAGCCCCACCCCCAATCAGTCACCAAATCAATTCCTGGCTCCTTTCTTCCTCCCTTTTAATATTGCTTTTATTTTCCATTATAATTTCATTTTTAAACTCTGAGTTTTAAAACATTTTGTTTTGAATTAACTATATATTTATGGAAAAGCTACAAAAATGGCACAGAATCCCTTCACCCAGATGCCCCTAGTATTAACATATCACACAACCATGGTACAATTATCAGAGTAAGTAACTTAACATTGACATGACACTATTAGCTCATATACAAACCTAAAGAAAGTTAGTGGAAAAGTTCGTTTTCTGGTCCAGGATCCCACATACCATGTAGTTGTAATGTCTCTTTAGCCTCCTACGATCTGTAACAGTTCCTTTAGTGTGTCTCTGCCTTTTATGACCTTGACATTTAGGAAGAGTACGTGGTCAGTTATTTTGTAGAATGTCTCTCATTTGGGGCTGTTGTGTTTTCTCATGGTTAGACAGACTGAGGTTATGCATTTTTTTAGCAAGAAAATCACAGAAGTGTTGCGCCCTTCTCAGTGGGTACACGATGTTGATGTGTCTTATTCCTGGTGACGCTGACTTTGATCACTTGGTTAAGGTGGAGTTCACAGATTTCTCCACTGGAAAAATCACTATTTTCTCTTTTGTATGGAATCGCTACCTTGTGGGAAGATATCCTGTCTCTCTCCACTCTTCATCCGCTAATTTTAGCATCCGTTGATGGTCTTTGCCTGCAACAATTATTACTGCAGTGTTTGCCAAATGGTGATTTTCTATTTCCATCATTCCTCTTTAATTTATTAATTGGAATTCCACTGTAAGGAAGAGCTGTCTCTTCTCTCCCATCTACTTACTTATTCAACTATGGATTTATATCAATATGGACTCATGGATATATCTTTTATTCTATGGGTTGTAATCCAATACTATCAATATTTTCTTGCTCAAATTTTATCAGTGTTGGCTTTAAGAGTTCCATCATGTTGGCTCCTTTGTCCTTTTGACATAACCCATCATTTTTTGAGCACTTCCTTACTTTTTGGTGCAAAATGTTTCATTTTCCCTGCCCCAGCCCTGGAATCAACCATTTCTCCAAGGAGCCCTGGTTCCTTTTATTGGAGAATGGTATCAAGAAATCATATTCTGGGAGCTAACTGTGCTCACTGCTACTCAGGGAGTCTTATCACTACCTCTAGACCCTTTCCGTCAATGCAGGTAGAAAGTACGTGGAGGTTTACTAACACACACATACAACTCTATTTCTATGTCTGCCCATCTGTATCTATATTAAAAACCATGAATTCATGCTGATAACTTTGATCCCACAGGGTTCATTCTAGCCTTCCTCCTTTCCTTACCTGTACCTTCTTTTATTATCCACAATATATTTACTGGCTTGTTCAAGCCTAGTATAGAGATAAAATAGTTTCAGAATTCCTAACCCATACCGTTGTGAGAAAATAATTTACCAATTAAAATAATACAATGTTTGTACACTGTTCACTTTGTCTTTAACTTTACAGAATACAGCCAAAATACTATTTTCCAAAGATGCTTAGGTTACCTATTTCTTTCGTTCTCCCTTATGTATAACAACTGAATAACTTAGAGAAGTTATTCACTCCCTCCTCATCCTGCTACCCCACTCCCATTTCCCCCTTCTTTCCACCTCTTTCCCACCCACCGCATATGAAGTAATTAATTTCATTAGTTTCTGGTTTTATCCTTCCTGTGTTTCTTTTGAACAAATGAGTAGACACATGAAAATCTTCTTATATCTTTGTTTTTACATGCAGGTTACCATACTATAGCTACTCTTTGTCCTTTGCAGTTTTCACTAAACAATATATCCTGGGAATCACTCCGTATCACTTCACAAAGATCTTGCTCAACCCTCTTTACAGCAGTATAGTACTCCATTGTTTGGCTGTACCATGGTTTATGCAACCACTCTCCTACCCAGGGCATTTAAGTTGTTTCCAACACTTTGTTGATATCCATATAATTACTGAAATCTTTCCCTTTCAAGTTTTTCTACTGCCAAAATTAATATCATTTAGACCCCTACTTTCTCATGCCTATACTACAGTAGCATAAGAAAATCCTGATATACCCATATGTCATCCATAAATCTCTTGTGGGGAATCCTGTTTTTTTGTCCTAAGGTGATATGAGAACTCATACTCTTCCACTACGTTGATATATGTTCCTCTAAACTCAAAAACTTTGAACTTTTTGTCAGGATTCAGCATTTTACAGACTCTTTACAAAGAGGCAGTATGAAAAGTGGTTAACAGTAAAGCATCTGGAGTCAGGCTGTTCTAGTTCAAAACTTGCTTTGTCACTTTTGGCTATGTGACCTTGGCCAGTTATTCAACCTCTCTGCATGTTCATCTGTAGCACAGAGAGAGTAACAGTACCTTAGAGAGTTGTGGAGATGATTAATTATGAAAGAGACTTGCATGTAGGAAGTACTCAATAAATGTTGTCAATATGATTATCATCTACATAATTTTTTCCATACACCTCCCCCTCAGCTTCCTTTAGAATATTTTATCTAACATCTCTTTTCTTAAGCTCTACTGTTACTTTGCTCCTGCCTATAAATATACTCTATTTTCCCTGTCCTCTACAAATATAGTACTCCTTTCTTAATCATCATCCTTGATCAGAGTTTGACACTATAGACCCATTCTTCAAACATGCCTTGGTTTTCCAGGCTTGAAATCTTACAGCCATCTTCAATTCCCATTCCAACAGCTAATCACGTGCCAGTGCCAGTAATTCAATGTCCAAACTGTCCCCTCCCTTTCCTAATACTGGTGTCGCCCTCCTGGTTCATTCAGGCCCTTATCACCTCTCATCTTGACTTCTGCAGGAGCTCCTTGATTGGTCTGCTTGACTTCAGTCTCTTCAGGTTAATGTCTCTCCTACGCTCTTGCCATATTCACTCGTTTATTCAAGAAATATTCACTGAGAACTTACCACATGCCAGGCATTGTTCTAAGCACTGGAGACATAGCAGTTAATAAAACAAACACAGTCCTCCCCTATCATTCAAATGAGAGGAAAGACAACAATAAAAATAAATTGGTAGGACTTCCCTGGTGGCGCAGTGGTTAAGAATCTGCCTGCCATGCAGGGGACATGGGTTCAATACCTGGCCCGGGAAGATCCCACATGCCACGGGGCAACTAAGCCCATGCGGCACAACTACTGAGCCTGCGCTCTAGAGCCCGCGAGTCACAACTACTGAGCCCACGCGCCTAGAGCCCGTGCTCCACAACAAGAGAAGCCACCACAATGAGAAGCCCGCGCGCTGTAACAAAGAGTAGCCCATTCGTCGCAACTAGAGAAAGCCCACGCGCAGTAACGAAGACCCAACGCAGCCAAATAAATAAATAAATAAATAAGCAATGGGAAATTCACAATAGTCAAAAGGTAGAAGCAATCTAAGTGTTCACTGACAGATGAATGGATTTTAAATAAATAAATAAATAAATTGGTAAAACACGTATGTTAGATTGTGGTAAGTGCTGTTAAATAAAATAAAGCAAGGAAGAAGGATAAGGGAGTCCCGCAACGGCGGTTCTAATTTTACGCTGGGGGTCAGAGAATGGCCTCACAAATAAGGTGATATTTGTGTAAAGACCTGGAAGAGGAGCAGGAGTAGGTCATGCAAATATTTGGGAGAAAAGCATATTCCTAAGAGAGCCGAGCCCTGAAATGCAACTTTAATTACGTCACTCCTTTGTAAAAACTTTAAATGGTTTCTCCTTGTCAATGGAATGAGTTAAAATCTCCCGGCAGTCAAGGCCATCCGCAGTGTGCTCCAAGCCCCAGTCTACCCTTAATCTTTACTTCTCACTCTTTCTCTACAGACCTATGCCAAAGCGAACTGAACCACTTATTTGGTAAAACAGCACAGACAGAACTGGAACACTTTCAGCTGAATTTCTGAAATTCTACTCATCCCTCCAAAACCCCTATCAAAAGCCACCCACCTTTCCATCCCCCAATGACTGTTAACTGTTTAAATCCGCATTGCACTTGTCCATAGGGCTCCTGGCACTTCTTCCCTGTATTAGAGTTATTTGCATTTACATCTTAACCGGCAAGATCATGTCACTGTCTCTGTAAGCCCCACAGGATCAGGGGAGCACACAGGAGCAGAACTCCTGTGATACTGCTGCTTCAGAGTCGGACAATGTACACCATCTCTCTTTCTGAGAGTCAGTATAGTACAGTCTTTAAAGCCTTGGGTTTCAACTGTGACTCTACCAATTGTGGCAGAACTGGAAAGCGAACTTTATTTTTTATGCTGTAAAATGAGGATAACATCACCTCCTACTTCATAAGGCAATTGTAAGAATGAATTGAGATCATGCTTTTAACGTGCTCTGCACACTGCCTGGCACTCAGCACTGACAAATGATGTTACTCTCATTATCATCACCATCATCACCGTCATCATCATCATCATCATATGGTCCCTGCCCAAGGTAGAGTTTTACCATTCTGAGAAAAGTGCTGAACATTGAAAAGCAGCCTCTAGTACCTCAAAGCTTCTGAAACAAATCGGAAACACTCAGGCTAAAAAGCACAGAGGGGAGATCTGAGGCCAGACTAAGAGCCCCAGGGGCTGGGGAGCAGGGGCCGGTCTTAAGTCAATTTAATACATAATTACTAGGTGTTTACTACCTGCCAGGGATTGTACTGGGTGTTAAGGGTTATCTGTGTACCTCTCAACATTGAATAACCATGTAACAGAAAGTCTTAACTGTCTCCTCTCACAGTCCTATACATTTCTCACACCGAATTTCAGTATACCCGTTTCTCATTAAAAAAAAATCTTTTTTTAAAAACTTTTAATGAAGGGCCTTCCCTGGCGGTCCAGTGGTTAAGACTCCGCGCTTCCAATACAGGGAGCGCGGGTTCAATCCCTGGTCCGGGAACTAAGATCCCACATGCTGCGGGTCACGGCCAAAACAGAAAAAAAAAATTTTTTTTAATGAAAATGTTTAATGAGAAAAGTAAGGAAAAGGGTGTAATGAACACCCTTATTACCCACCACCTAGAGTTAAAAATTGTTAGCATTCTGCCATATTTGCTTCAACGTTCTTTTAAAGTAAAATCAGATTCAGACATCATGACAATTCTTCCCCAAACACTTCTTCAGGCTGTATCTCTAAAATTAAGAACAGATTTCGAAAAATACCATACTGCCTAACAAAGTTAATTTTAATGCTACCCAATCCATATTCAACCTTTCCAACTTGATCCCAAAATGTCTTTTACAGTTCATTCAAACCCAAGTCCTTTCAAGGCTTATCTATTACATTTGGTTATGTCTCTTAAAATTCTAGGATAGTAACCCCTCTTTTATTGACGACATCAATCTACTAAAGATATAAAAGAAATCAGTCCACCTGTCCTGTCGACTACCCTACGTTCTGTATTTTAAGGCTTTCTCGCTGTGCACAGTAAGCGTTTTAACTTTCACTCCCGCCCAGACACAGCAGATTGCAGCTCCTTTTCCTCTAATCCTCCCTCCGCGGCTCACTGCTCACCTTTCAGAACCTGCAGGAGCAGATCAATCCCCTCCTGGTAACACACCAGAGCCTGCGGGTACCGGGACTCGGACTCTAGTTCCAACGCCCGCTTTATCACAGTGACTGCAGCTGTGCTTCCAGAGTCCTGGCCCAGGAGTGACCCCGCCATAGTGCCGGAAACTCACTTCCGCCCCAACCTCCCCTTAGGCTGGCGGGTATGCAGCGCTCCCGGGAGCGGTCACGTGGCTCCAATGCGCCTGCGCTCTCTTTTTATGGTGCCTGAGTGGGAGGGGCTCGGCCGGAACTAAAGTGCCAGGGTGTGTGCACTGTGACGGCCGGGTTTGAGTGTGGCACTCTGGGTCCTTTCTCTGCTCCGGTTCCCCCGAGTGGTGAGCTTCAGGCTGAAAGACATTTAGGAAATTGCCGGTGAGTGGGGAATGAGTGGCCGAAAGTAGTGCATTTTTGCCAGGAGTACATATCTGGGAACCCTATGCAGATGCGGATTGATTTTCTCCATTCGATTCTGTGTTTACGGGTCACAGTAACCTGAATGGGCCTGCGTCCAGGTACTGTCCCTTGAGCTCCCGAAAAGCCACTGGCCGGCTGGATCCCATTTCCCAGTTTGTGGAATCCCGGGACGCGGCATGTGGAGCCCCGCCTCCTGGGGCTCGAGGGCAGAGCCGCCTCGGCTTGGCAGTCTGACGGGAAAGGGAATTCAAGTATGTTTTAGCATTTTCTGTGCTTCTGCTTTATGCATAACTTCGGCTTTCCACTGGGGTCAGCCTAACTTGAATTGTTGATGGAGATACAAAATTGCCTAATTTAAAAATTGCCGCATTTTAGAACGTAAATCCTCTGAAGTTGGCAGTTAAAATATTTACCGTTTTACTAAAAGCCGTGATTTTGCAACCGCGTTTTGATCGCCACCTACCCAGAGCTGCTTGTTCCGCGGTTTTTTTATTTAGTTTTGTTTATTCCAAGAGGCACTTCGGACGCCTGCCTAGAAGGCATTAGGAGTTCAAAGAGACATTTCTTGCCTTCAGAGATGTCGATTTATTGAAAGGGAAATCCTATGTTCTGCGTTTTCAGTAGCGCCCCCCCCCCATTTACCATTATGTCTCTTTAGAAAAGGAATTCGTTTTTTTTAAAGAACAGTTACACGCATGGTCATTGTAAAAGAGCAACAACAAACCTATCAGACATTACGGGGGTGTGGGACGTCGGGGAGGGGCGGAAATAGCCCTGGTAGCCAACCCTCCTCTCCCTGGGTATGCTAACGTTTCTCTGATAGCCTTCCAGAGTTTTCCTCTGTTTACACACACATTCACAGACACCTTTTTTTTTTTTTTAATTAATGGAAATGGGATCATACTTCTCATATGGTGCATTTATTTTCCTGCTTTTGTGTCTTTGCCAGAGAAACTTAATTGTACCGTGAAAGACAGTATAATTGCTTCAAGGTCCAAGAGTTATGTGCCTAATTATTAAGAATAACCTTTATTGAAACTTACAACTTGTGACTGTCACACATTCTGAAGTATGTAAATGACACTTCATTGATTCAGCAAAAATTAAATGAGTGGCTGCTACATGGCAGTGCTGCTTTAGGTAGATGCTTGGGATACATCTGTGAATAGACAGAGCAAGCCTAAAACAAAAGAAAATTTTAAAATCTTTGTGCTTGTGGAACTAACATGCTGTTGGGTGGGAACAGACAATAAACCACAAACCTAACAAAAAATTAAATTATGTTAGAAGATGTTAAATGCTATGGAAAGAAAATCAAGGAGAGTAAGAGAGATTGGGAGTGCTGACAATTGTAGTGTGGGTCAAAATGTTAAATAATGGAATCAGGGTAGAACTCATTGAGAAGATGAGATTTAGGCCAGAAATTGAAGGACGTAAGGGAGTTAACTATGTGGATATCAGGGGCATTCCAGGAGAGGGAACAGCCAGTCAAGGGAGTATGCCTGCCTGGCAAGTTCCAGGACCTGCAACAGGGCCAGTGTGTGTAGCAATTGAGCAAGAGTATGGAGGTGAAGTCCTCAAGGCGGGGCTTTAAGACTGGCTGTCGCTCTGATTGAAATGGAGAGGCATTGGAGCTTTTTAGTCTTGTAATAAATAAACTTTTAATTTTGGAGTAACTAGATTTATGGAAACGTTATGAAAATAGTATGGAGTTCCTACATACCCCCACACCAGTTTCCCCTTTTACTAACATCTTACATTAGTATGGTACATTCGTTGTAATTGATGAGCCAGTATTGATACATTATCAACTAAAGGTCATACTTCATTCAGATTTTCTTAGTTTTTACCTGATGTCCTTTTACTGTTCCAGAATCCCATCCAAGATACCACATTATGTTTAGTTGTCAAATGCTCCTCTTGACTGTGACACTTTGACTATGACTTGCCTTGGTTTTGATGACGTTGACAGTTTCGAGGCAGTCAGGTATTTGAGGAGGTACTGGTCAAGTATTTTGTACAATGTCCTTCAATTGGAGTTTGTCTGATGTTTTTCTGTTAGAGAAGTGTTAGGGGTTTTTGGAAGGAAGACATAGAGGTGAAGTGCCATTCTCATTCCATCATATCAATGATACGTGCTATCAACTTTACTTTTATCACAATTGATGTTAATCTTGATCACCTCGATGACATAGTGCTTGTTAAGTTCCTCTAATGTAACTGTATTTTCCCACCTTTCTATACTATACTCTGGTAGCAAGTGTTTAAGCGTAGCCCATGCCTCAGGGTTGATAGCTTTACTCCACCTCTTTGAGAGGGGAGTATCTACATAAATTATTTGAAATTCTTCTGTAAGGGAGATTTGTTTCTTCTCTCTCATTGATTAATTTATTCATCTGTTTATATCAGTATGGACTCATGGTTAGTTTATGTTTTGGATTATAAGCCACTACTTTGTTACTTATTTTGTTGCTCATATTATTTCATCTGTAGCCACTGGGAGCTCTTTCAGTTGGCTTCTGGTCCCTTTGACATACCCCCATCATTTTGATTTTTTGAGTAGTTCCTTTCTAGCACTAGGTGCTCCAGACTCATCATTATATATTCCCTGCTACAGCCCTATAATCAGCCATTTCTCCAAGGAGTCCTAGTTCTTTTTTTTAGAGAATGCTATTAGAAACTAAGATCTGGGCACTGGGCATGCTCATCGCTACTGGGATGCCATTGCCTTTAGGTCCTCTCAGCTAACAGAGCTAACCGATGTGTGTATATGTATCTATAATTATTTCTATATCCATCATATCTATATTAAGCTAAACATGAGTTCCAACACTAATCCTCTGTCATTGGATCACATGGATCACTGTAGCCTTCCTCTCTGGCTTGTGTGTAACCTCCTACTCTGATAATGAGAAACCTGGCTCATTGGAAGGTTTTGAGCAGAGGAGTTGACATTATCTGATTTCGGACTTAATGAGATGATTGCTGCTGTGGAGAAAAGACCTTGGGGAAGTTAGAATAGAAGCAGGAAGGCCAGTTAGGAGGCTCCTGTTGAAATCTAAATGATAAGAGAAAGATTTCACAAAGAGTGAAGCTAAATAAGTTGGGTTAGTACCTAATGCTTAACTTGAGAGGAATGAGTATGGCAGAGAAAATAATTTAGCATTGTCTATTTGATTGGAGGGACGGAGGATTAAGCATCTCTTCTAAAGAAGCCTTGATACAAAGGATCTAAACAACCAGCCAAGCAAACTGGATGATTTGAACTAGAAATTGCTCTGCTGTATTGTAATGTTTGAGGTCTGCAGTCCGAATGGCAGTATGAAATTCTGATGTACTTCTGAATTCTGAGTTGAGCGGACCATGGATCTAACCCATTAACTGATTCAGACATTCATCAACAAACACTGGGTGCCTACTGTCCATCAGATGGTGTGCCAGATGCTGAGAGTAGAAGATGAACAAGACAAAATTATTGCTTTCAGGGCACTAAGGATATAGTAGTTAACTCTTCGAAAACTGATACGTAATTAGTTTTGAGAGACTGGTTCGGTTGCTGAGACTTTTTCTGAAGTCAGGCCCTTCTAATGGGACATCTTGCATTGATTCCAGTAGCTTCATTGCTTTGTCCACACCACAGGAAAGACCTGCAGAGCTTGAGTGAGCCAGAATCTGGTGGACACTGAAATACAACACTTGCCCTATTTTGGCATGTTAGGGTATTCTTATTATAGCTTTGTAATAATTTAATGATAGTATAATAGTAAAAACTACCATTTATTGAGGGCTTCTATGTGCCAAGTACTGTTTTAGGTGTTTTCAGAGTAATTCATTTGCAAGATAGGTATTGTTTTCTTTCTGTTCTTTGGGGGAAAAATTGAAACATACAAATTTAGTAACCTATCCAAAATATACATGTAGTTCATGAACTTAATCTTTCTGCATTCAGTTTAAGTCAGCATAGTAGGCTATAATTGTTTTGTGTCTAAAGAAATATGACTTTTAGTTTATAAGTGCCATGCATGTTCATTAAGAATAGTTTAAAAATATAAATAAGCAAAAAAGAACATTCTGCTTTATTTAACAGAAGGGTGTTATGATTTAGTGAAAATGTGCTGGACTAGGTATTAGGAGGTTTGGGTTCCAGACCATATACTCTCTTGAAAGCTGGATGCCCTTCGGTAAATGATTGAACTCTCTGGGATTCATTTTCCTCATAAATAAAGTAAGAGAGTTGTCAGTTCTAATTAGGAGTTTGGATTTCTTCAGTCCCTTCCAGCTCTTTAATTTTTTTTTTTGATTCTATAACAAAGCATTCTTTATATCTGCCCTCGCTGATGAAGATTTTTTAAATGATAGTAACCTCCATTGCCTAGTTTTGTTGAATCAGCCTAGGGTGTAATTTAACTCTTTGGTGAAAATGGGATATGGTTAATGTATAATTACTTCCTATGGTTTTCTTGAACTCTCAATGAAACATCTATTATAACTTCATTCTTGTCCTTAGTGTATTAAAACAATCAAGATTTTGCTGTTAAACTTCATCCAGTTTTTCAGTTTGAGCTATCCATTTCTAAGACATACCTGACCCACAGATCTGTTTTCTACTTCTCACAGCCCCTAAGGAGAACAGTCACCACACTCATGGCAGGGATTTTGCGCTCAATAGTTCAGAGGCCCCCAGGCAGACTACAAGTAAGTATTTCTTTTCAAGAATTATCTTTTTTTTTCCCTATTCCTTAAGAACTTTTTCTCTCTTTTCTAATTAACAAAACATACAGGCAAGTTAAAATTTTAAGTTTCTTTATATATATATATATATATATATATATATTTTTTTTTTTTTTAATGTTGAGGGTTAATTTTTTTTGTGGTTTATCTGCTGTTTTATCCCTAAAGATCTGAAATCACAAAAGACCTTTTCCTGGAGAAAATGCTGGTAAAAAATGGCTAGTGTTGATTCCCCATGGCCCACCTTAATCTTTTGAAAGTTTTAGATTTTTTTTTTTCCTTCACTTATGAAGAGTCCATTTTCAGTAATAGAAAATTAGAAAAATGTAGAAAAGCAGAAAGAAGAGAAACAATTTCCCAGAGACCATTAATGTTTGTACTTTCATATATTTCCTTCCAGTCTTTCTTCTAGAAATTTCGTTGTTGCAACCTAATCTATTCATGAGGTCCAGAGTCTAGATAGGACCTGCTGCTGCCTTTAGATAATAATAATGCCAGGTGCTTTACACACTTACCTTAACCTCAGATTAATCCTGGGTGGTAAGTATTATTTCCTTTTTATAGCCGAGGAAACCGACCCTCTGAGAGGATAAGTATCTCATATGTCACAGCTGGTAAGTACAGAGCAGGATTAGAGGCCCAATGTTCCTGGTATGTCAAAGCCCACGTCTTTCACCAGTCTTCCCCTAACCCCCAATTCCCTCCTGCTTATTCTCCCATTGTTTATACCATCTCTGCAGTACAGGGAGGGCATGAAGGGAATGATTATTGCCCACCCAGAGGAGTTTCCTGGTATGAAGGATTAGCAGTGAATCCTTTTTCTTTGGCAGCCTGAGAGAAACACGACTGGAAGATTGTAGAAAGGGAACAAGAGACAGGAAACAGGAGTTGATGGCATTCTTGGGACTAGAAAGAAAACTGGAAACTCATTTTGGCTTTCTTTTACACTGTATTGCTGAAGCTGAATTATCGTATGTTGTCTAGAGCACACTGACAAACTACAACCTACAAGCCAAATTCAGCCCACCACCTATTTTTGTAAAAGTTTTATTGGAATGTAGCCACACCGATTTGTTTACATATTGTCAACAACTGCTTTTGCCCTGCTGTGGCAGAGCTGAGACTTGGCTGCAGAAACTGTGTAGCCCCAGAGCTGGAAATATTTACTGTCTGGTTCTTTACAGAAAAATATTGCCAACTGCTGGTCTAGAAGTTTATATTTAATGTGCTTTTTCTTTATGTTAGTGGTAAGATGAGATGTATTCATTCAGCTAGGGGGCCAAGATAAATGTTTAATAATTACAGGTTAGGTGAGAACAGATTTTGTCACCTAAAAATTGGTAGGTTATGATTTCTGCACTAGATAGAGTTCTAAAAAACAAATGTTTTATGGCATATTTTAGATGGTGACAAAAGGTGTGGAGCCCCTTGTTTGTACAGATTGGATTCGTCACAAATTTACGAAGTCAAGAATTCCAGATAAAGTAAGTTTTTACGTTACTGTTTTTGAAAAACATTTTACTGTTACTGAGTCCAAGCTCATTCTGCTTGCCACAGGACAGGCCAATAAATCGGGAGATGAGGTGTTGAGGCAAGGAATAGCGACTCTTATTTGGAAAGCCGGCAGACTGAGAAGATGGTGGACTAGTGTACCCAAAAACCATCTTATTGGAGTCTGGATGCCAGTTTCTTTTATAGAACAGACGGGGAGGGGGTGAGGAAGTAAAGTAAAAAGGCCATTTGTCTTGCAAAATCTCCTCCCTCGACTTGCATGGGGAAGGGATGTGTTAATTTCTTCTTTTCTGCAGCCATTCACAGGTGGGCAGGGTCAGAATGTCTGTCTGTGAGCTGAACAAAGGCCTTTTACTTTAACAGGCAGAGGGGCAGGGTTCCTTGTGGCAGGCCATTATCTATGCTTACAGCTATAACAAAAGCAACAAAAAGCAAAGGTTAAAGTAAAAGAAACAGAACCAACATGGAGTCAGAATTCTCTCTTCCCTGTTACATTATGTTTTGAAAGGTACCAATTTTTGTAATATTGAAAACTTTCATGTTAAATTATTTGTGGGTATAGGTAGAAGTGTAGAGTTTAAAACGTAGGATTTATGTGGGAGGGATAAATTGGAAGATTGGGGTTGACATATACACACTACTGTATATAAAATAGATAACTAATAAGAACCTACTGTATAACGCAGGGAACTCTACTTAATACTCTACAATGGCCTATATGGGAAAAGAATCTAAAAAAAGGGGTGGCTATACGTATATGTATAACTGATTCACTTTGCTGTGCACCTGATATTAACACAACATTGTAAATCAACTGTATTCCAATAAAAATTTTAAAAATAAAAAAAGTTTAAAAAAATTAAACATAGTAGGATTTATGTAAATGATTATTAAAAATAAAGATGTGCCACTGACCTTTTAAGTACTGGGTTTTTGTCTCAGAATCTGTTTATTCCTGCTTATGGCTTTTTCCCTTGATATCTTGTGTTTTCATATCACCCTCGTCCTGAGAAAACAGCATTTCTTCCTCCTGCTCAGACTGTCTGTGTGGCTCTTGGTTTTCACTTTCTCTATCAGCCATTGCTAATTTGGATCTTCTTCTCTGCTAGATTTGTGTCTACCTGTCATTCTTTTAGAAAACACTGACTAAGCCCTCAATAGATTTCTGTTTTGTTTTGATTTCTCCAATTTTTTTGTGCTGTGGTAAAATACATGCAACATAAAATTTAACCATTTTTAAGTGTACAGTTCAGTGGTATTAAGTACATTCATATTGTCGTGTGACCATCACAGCCACCATCTCCAGAATGCTTCATCTTGCAAAACTGGAACTCTGTACTCATTAAACAGTAACTCCTCATGCCTTCTCCCCCCAGTCCCTGGTAACCACCATTCTCCACTGATTTTTTTTTAAAAGCTAAAATAGTATTACCATTGACTATTTAGATACCTTTAATGTGCTTGATGTTCTTTTATCAGAAATCTCTTTTCTTTCAAGTCATGGTCCACAACTGCATTGTCTTATATGTTTTCATGTTCCTTAGACTGTAAACTTCTGGAAGAAATGATAGATACTGATGTTAGCACTTGTTTAAAATGTGGGGGGGAGTGATTTTGATCACTGGTTGTAGTGAGCATGAAAACTTTTAAACTTCATAGAAATGACTCTGTGATGTGCATCTCCAGCCCTTTGCCTATCTTCTGAACTTACTCCTGTATTCTCCTGTAGTTTCTAGACCTTGCTGCTTAGATAACCCGTAGGTATTTCAAGTTATCCAAAATTAGACTCATTGTCTTACAAAGGAGGTTGTCCTCCAAACAACCAAACTAAAAGAGGGTGCTTGTCCTGTATTAGTGATGTCAGTTAATGCTACCATCCTTTACCTGATTTCCCAGACTAGAAACCTCTGAGTCAATATCAACCCTATCTTCTCCCTCACCCACCACAAATCCATCTATTTTACTATCTAAAGTCCCCACATCAGTCCCTTTCTGTTACAGCTGCTGTAATTCAGACTCTTAAACCATGGCTCTAAGTGCATCCTGAGTTTCCTTGTATCAGTCTCCACCTCCAGTTCATTTGAAAGAGTTTTCTTTCTGAATCTATTTTTGAAATGTCATTTTGCTTCAAACCTCCAGTAGCCTTATATCCATTCTGGAAATTTCTAAAGACTCAGCATAGTTAAGCTTAGTTTAACTTTCCCCCTGCATTGCTTTTCCTGTTTTTTTCTACCTTAGTCACACAGAACCACTTACTTTTCCTGAATATTTCATGGTTCTCACACCATTTCTTTAATTCTTCTCTCCTTTTCTTTGGCGCACCTACCCCATCAAAATCTCTAGAAAAATACCCTTCATCCTACCCACCTGGAGGCAAATACTGCTAACTTTTCTGTTAAATATTTTTAAAGATGTGCATACTTTTCTGTTAAATATTTACTTTTTGTTAAAAGTAAATACTTTTACTTTTTTGTTAAATATTTTTGAAGATGTGCATCATCTTGGCTATAATGCTTCTCCAGCTGCTTTCATCATTTAGCAATGTAATGTGAACCCTCTGTGGATAAGTTAATGATTGAATAATATCCTTTTTGATTAAAGTACCGTCTTTTTTTTTGGCCTTCCTCAGTCTGATTCCCCAGAGGTATGACTCTTGACCTAATGTTTTTGACACCTTTATACATATAAGGATAAATAAATAAATAAATATATATATATATATATATATATATATATACACATATATATATAATTGTTAGAGTCATATCTAGAATTTAAGGGAGAGACCTTCAAGATGGCAGAGGAGTAAGATGTGGAGATCACCTTCCTCCCCACAAATACATCAGAAATACATCTACGTGTGGAACAACTCCTACAGAACACCTACTGAACGCTGGCAGAAGACCTCAGACTTCCCAAAAGGCAAGAAACTCCCCACGTAACTGGCTATGTGGCTGACAGGGTCTTCATCCTCCGGCCACATGTCAGGCCTGTACCTCTGAGTTGGGAGAGCCAAGTTCAGGACATTGGTCCACCAGAAACCTCCCGGCTCCACGTAATATCAAATGGCGAAAGCTTTCCCAGAGATCTCCATCTCAAACCTAACACCCAGCTCCACTCAACGACCAGCAAGCTCCAGTCCTGGACACCCTACGCCAAACAACTAGCAAGACAGGAACACAACCCCACACATTAGCGGAGAGGCTACCTAAAATCATAATAAGGTCACAGACACCCCAAAACACACCACCAGACATAGTCCTGCCCACCAGAAAGACAAGATCCAGCCTCATCCACCAGAACACAGGCAATGGTCCCCTCCACCAGGAAGCCTACACAACCCACTGAACCAACCTTAGCCACTGGAGGCAGACACCAAAAACAACGGGAACTACGAACCTGCAGCCTGGGAAAAGGAGACCCCAAACACAGTAAGTTAAGCAAAACGAGAAGACAGAGAAACACACAGCAGATGAAGAAGCAAGGTGAAAACCCACCAGACCAAACAAATGAAGAGGAAATAGGCAGTCTGCCTGAAAAAGAATTCAGAGTAATGATAGTAAAGATGATCCAAAATCTTGGAAGTAGAATAGAGAAAATACAAGAAACGTTTAACAAGGACCTAGAAGAACTAAAGAGCAAACAAACAATGATGAACAACACAATAAATGAAATTAAAAATTCTCTAGAAGGAATCAATAGCAGAATAACTGAGGCAGAAGAACGGATAAGTGACCTGGAAGATAAAATAGTGGAAATAACTACCGCAGAGCAGAATAAAGAAAAAAGAATGAAAAGAAATGAGGACAGTCTCAGAGACCTCTGGGACAACATTAAACTCACCAACATTCAAATTATAGGGGTCCCAGAAGAACAAGAGAAAGAGAAAGGGACTGAGAAAATATTTGAAGAGATTATAGTTGAAAACTTCCCTAATATGGGAAAGGAAATAGTCAATCAAGGCCAGGAAGCGCAAAGAGTCCCATACAGGATAAATCCAAGGAGAAACACGCCAAGACACATATTAATCAAGCTATCAAAAATTAAATACAAAGAAAAAATATTAAAGGCAGCAAGGGAAAAACAACAAGTAACATACAAGGGAATCCCCATAAGGTTAACAGCTGATCTTTCAGCAGAAACTCTGCAAGCCAGAAGGGAGTGGCAGGACATATTTAAAGTGATGAAGGGGAAAAACCTACAACCAAGATTATTCTACCCAGCAAGGATCTCATTCAGATTCGACGGACAAATTAAAACCTTTACAGACAAGCAAAAGCTAAGAGAATTCAGCACCACCAAACCAACTTCACAACAAATGCTAAAGGAACTTCTCTAGGCAGGAAACACAAGAAAAAGACCTACAATAACAAACCCAAAACAATTAAGAAAATGGTCATAGGAACATACATATCGATAACTACCTTAAATGTAAATGGATAAAATGCTCCAACCAAAAGACACAGACTGGCTGAATGGATACAAAAACAAGACCCGTATATATGCTGTCTACAGGAGACCCACTTCAGACCTAGGGACACATACAGACTGAAAGTGAGGGGGTGGAAAAAGATATTCCATGCAAATGGAAATCAAAAGAAAGCTGGAGTAGCAATTCTCATATCAGACAAAATAGACTTTAAAATAAAGACTAGGGGCTTCCCAGGTGGCGCAGTGGTTGAGAATCTGCCTGCCGATGCAGGGGACACGGGTTCGAGCCCTGGTCTGGGAAGATCCCATATGCCACGGAGCGACTAGGCCTGTGAGCCACAATTGCTGAGCCTGCGCGTCTGGAGCCTGTGCTCCGCAACAAGAGAGGCCGCGACAGTGAGAGGCCCGCGCACCGCGATGAAGAGTGGCCCCCACTTGCCGCAAATGGAGAAAGCCCTTGCACAGAAACGAAGACCCAACACAGCCATAAATATAAAAATAAATAAATTAAAATAAAGACTATTATAAGAGACAAAGAAGGACACTACCTAATGATCAACAGATCAATCCAAGAAGAAGATATAACAATTGTAAATATTTATGCACCCAACATAGCACCTCAATACATAAGGCAAATACTAACAGCAATAAAAGGGGAAGTCGACAGTTAAACAGTCATAGTAGGGGACTTTAACACCCCACTTTCACCAATGGACAGATGATCCAAAATGAAAATAAATAAGGAAACACAAGCTTTAAATGATACATTAAACAAGATGGACTTAATTGATATTTATAGGACATTCCATCCAAAAACAACAGAATACACTTTCTTCTCAAGTGCTCATGGAACATTCTCCAGGATAGATCATATCTTGGGTCACAAATCAAGCCTTGGTAAATTTAAGAAAATTGAAATTGTATCAGTATCTTTTCCGACCACAAAACTATGAGACTAGGTATCAATTACAAGAAAAAATCTAAAAAACACAAACACATGGAGGCTATACCATACATTACTTAATAACCAAGAGATCACTGAAGAAATTAAAGAGGAAATCAAAAAATACCTAGAAACAAATGATAATGAAAACACGACCCAAAACCTATGGGATGCAGCAAAAGCAGTTCTAAGAGGGAACTTTATAGCAATACAATCCTACCTCAAGAAACAGGAAACATCTCAAATAAACAACCTAACCTTACACCTAAAGCAATTAGAGAAAGAAAAACAAAAAAACCCCAAAGTTAGCAGAAGGAAAGAAATCATAAAGATCAGATAAGAAATAAATAAAAAAGAAATGAAGGAAACAATAGCAAAGATCAATAAAACTAAAAGCTGGTTCTTTGAGAAGATAAACAAAATTTATAAACCATTAGCCAGACTCATCAAGAAAAAAAGGGAAAAGACTCAAATCAATAGAATTAGAAATGAAAAAGGAGAAGTAACAACTGACACTGCAGAAATACAAAGGATCATGAGAGATTACTACAAGCAACTATATGCCAATAAAATGGACAACCTGGAAGAAATGGACAAATTCTTAGAAAAGTACAACCTTCCGAGACTGAACCAGGAAGAAATAGAAAATATAAACGGACCAATCACAAGCACTGAATTGAGACTGTGATTAAAAATCTTCCAACAAACAAAAGCCCAGGACCGGATGGCTTCACAGGTGAATTCTATCAAACATTTAGAGAAGAGCTAACACCTATCCTTCTCAAACTCTTCCAAAATATAGCAGAGGGAGGAACATTCCTAAATTCTACGAGGCCACCATCACCCTGATACCAAAACCAGACTAAGATGTCCCCAAAAAAGAAAACTACAGGCCAGTATCTCTGATGAACATAGACGCAAAACTCCTCAACAAAATACTAGCAAACAGAATCCAACAGCACATTAAAAGGATCATACACCATGATCAAGTGGGGTTTATCCCAGGGATGTAAGGGTTCTTCAGTATACGCAAATCAACCAGTGTGATACACCATATTAACAAATTGAAGGATAAAAACCATATGATCATCTCAATAGATGCAGAAAAAGCTTTTGACAAAATTCAACACCCGTTTATGATAAAAACCCTCCAGAAAGTAGGCATAGAGGGAACTTACCTCAACATAATAAAGGCCATATATGACAAGCCCACAGCCAACATCGTTCTCAGTGGTGAAAAACTGAAACCATTTCCTCTAAGATCAGGAACAAGACAAGGTTGTCCACTCTCACCACTATTATTCAACATAGTTTTGGAAGTTTTAGCCACAACAATCAGAGAAGAAAAAACAATAAAAGGAATCCAAATTGGAAAAGAAGAAGTAAAGCTGTCACTGTTTGCAGATGACATGATACTATATACAGAGAATCCTAAAGATGCTCCCAGACAACTACTAGAGCTAATCAATGAATTTAGTAGAGTAGCAGGATACAAAATTAATGCACAGAAATTTCTGGCATTCCTGTACACTAATGATGAAAAATCTGAAAGAGATATTAAGGAAACACTCCCATTTACCATTGCAACAAAAAGAATAAAATACCTAAGAATAAACCTACCTAAGGAGACAAAAGACTTGTACACAGAAAACCATAAGACACTGTTGAAAGAAAGATGATACAAACAGATGGAGAGATATACCATGTTCTTGGATTGGAAGAATCAACATTGTGAAATGACTGTTCTACTCAATGCAATCTACAGATTCAATGCAATCCCTATCAAATTACCAATGGCATTTTTCACAGAACCAGAACAAAAAATTTCACAATTTGTATGGAAACACCAAAGACCCCGAATAGCCAAAGCAATCTTGAGAAAGAAAAACAGAGCCGGAGGAATCAGGCTCCTGGGCCTCAGAGTACACTACAAAGCTACAGTAATCAAGACAATATGGTACTGGCAGAAAAACAGAAATACAGATCAATGGAACAGGATAGAAAGCCCAGAGATAAAATCACGCACATATGGTCACCTTATTTTTGAAAAAGGAGGCAAGAGTATACAATGGAGATAAGACAGCCTCTTCAGTAAGTGGTGCTGGGAAAACTAGACAGCTACATGTACAAGAATGAAATTAGAACACTCCCTAACACCATACAGAAAAATAAACTCAAAATGGATTAAAGGCCTAAATGTAAGGCCAGACACTATAAAACTCTTAGAGGAAAACATAGGCAGAACACTCTATGACATAAATCACAGCAAGATCCTTTTTGACCCAGCTCCTAGAGAAATGGACATTAAAAACAAAAATAAATGGGACCTAATGAAATTTAAAAGCTTTTGCACAGCAAAGGAAAACATAAACAAGATGAAAAGGCAACCCTCAGAATGGGAGAAAATATTTGCGAACGAAGCAGCTGACAAAGGAATAATCTCCAAAATATACAAGCAGCTCATGCAGCACAATATCAAGAAAACAAACAACCCAATCCAAAAATGGGCAGAAGACCTAAGTAGACATTTCTCCAAAGAAGATATACAGATTGGCAGCAAACACATGGAAGGTTGCTCAACATCGCTAATCATTAGAGAAATGCAAATCAAAACTACAATGAGGTATCACCTCACACCAGTCAGAATGGCCATCATCTAAAAATCTACAAACAATAAATGCTGAAGAGGGTGTGGAGAAAAGGGAACCGTCTTGCGCTGTTGGTGGGAATGTAAATTGATACAGCCACTATGGAGAACAGTATGGAGGTTCCTTAAAAAACTAAAAATAGAACTACCATATGACCCAGCAATCCCACTACTGGGCATATACCCTGAGAAAACCATAATTCAAAAAGAGACATGTACCACAATGTTCTTTGCAGCACTATTTACAATAGCCAGGACATGGATGCAACCTAAGTGTCCATCGATACGTGAATGGATAAAGAAGATGTGGCACATATATACAATGGAATATTACTCAGCCATAAAAAGAAATGAAATTGAGTTATTTGTAGCGAGGTGGATGGACCTAGAGACTGTCATACAGAGTGAAGTAAGTCAGAAAGAGAAAAACAAATGCCGTATGCTAACACATATATATGGAATCTGAAAAAAAAGGTTTTGAAGAACCTAGGGGCAGGACAGGAATAACTACGCAGACGTAGAGAATGGACTTGAGGACTTGGGGAGGGGGAAGGGTAAGCTGAGATGAAGTGAGTGGCATGGACATATATACACTACCAAATGTAAAACAGATAGCTACTGGGAAGCAGCTGCATAGCACAGGGAGATCAGCTCGGTGGTTTGTGACCACCTAGAGGGGTGGGTTAGGGAGGATGGGAGGGAAATGCAAGAGGGAGGAGATATGGGGATATATGTATATGTGTAGCTGATTCACTTTCTTATAAAGCAGAAACTAACACACCATTGTAAAGCAATTATACTCCAATAAAGATGTTAAAAACAATAAAAAATAGAAGTTAGGATCATATTCTTAGGATCAGTAGTTACAGAATACATCATATATACACACTCATCATGGTGTAGATGAAACAAATACAAGATCCTGTTACACAATGGTGTGGAAATTTGTTTTTTTTTTGCTCAAGAATATATTATGACCATCCTTCAATGTTAGTACTTAAAAGGTAGTAAACCTTATTTGTTTTAATGGTAGCATTATAGCCAGTAGGATTCATCATAATTTATTTGCATCATATCTTATTTAGTTATATTATTTTTAGTTTTATTTAGAATGTATGCATCATAATTTATTTAGCTATTCTCTTGAGGAATATAGATGTGGTCTTTAAAATTTTCAGTATTACAAATAGTGTTATACATATATCCTTATTCAGGGTTGCAACCAATACATACTTTTTTAATACTCATGTGTTATTGTCATTGTAAGTTTTTGTTTGTCCCCCTCCTTGAATGGGAGAGGGGATGCAGCCCAAGGCTCAGCTCATATAATGCAATATATTTTCTTGACATTTGAACTCTTTAGTGTCATCTGGTTGCTCCTGCTTTTCTCTTAATAAAAGCAAAACAAAACAAAACCTTGCCTGTGTGGTATTTTTCTTAGTGTATGAAATTCTTAGACTCCATCTATCTGAGTAATCAGACTGGTAGAAATGTTCAATTTGAGGGTGAGGATTATAGAACTATTAGGGATGAAATCATTATGTAGTTGTTTGAAGTTTTTTTAAGGAAAAAAAAATAAAGGAGGTACATAGAAGCTGTGTAAATTGAAATTTTACCATTTATAATTCTTCCTTTCTAGGTTTTCCAGCCTTCACCTGAAGATCATGAAAAATATGGTGGGGATCCACAGCAACCTCATAAACTGCATATTGTTACCAGAATAAAAAGTACAAAAAGACGTCCATATTGGGAGAAAGATATAATAAAGATGCTTGGGTTACAAAAAGTATGTAACTATTTTAGTCATCTTTAGTGTTGTTTAAATTTGCTTTAAATTTTCCACTTTTAAAACTTTAAGGTGTATGTTTAATATTTCTTTTGTTTAAATGTATTATTTCATGTAATATGTTTGGAAGTTTGATTTAGACAGAATGAGCCTACACCTTAACCTTTCCCTGTAACATGCGACCATCTGTGCTTTTGAAATTGATCCATGACATTGTTTCCTTTGTTTGTAGGCACATACTCCTCAAGTTCACAAGAATATCCCTTCGGTGAATGCAAAACTGAAAGTGGTTAAACATTTGATAAGGTTTGTTGTTTGTTATTCCAGCAGTTTGTTAAAACGTGTTACCTAGTATAACTCTAAAAGCATTCTCTTATGTCACAGAATCAAGCCCCTGAAGCTGCCACAAGGTCTCCCAGCAGAGGAGGACATGTCCAACACATGCCTCAAGAGCACTGGAGAGCTGGTGGTGGGGTGGCTTCAGAACCCCACGGACCAGGAAGTGAATAAGTCCTGATGGCCTCGCAGCTTCAGAGTAAAAAGTGCAAGTCATTTCTATTTAAAGATGGTGAGAAAGTGTTCTCATTAAAATATGTTTTAAATTCTAGTCATTTTCACTGGCTAAACATGGTGTGATTCTTCCTTAGTGTAGGCTTGGAGGTTTTAGTGCTATTAATTGGTTTAATTCTGTCCCCTTTCCCTCCAGTAGTTTCACTGGAAAATGGGTAAGAATGGCAGTGTTTGAACATGTGGGTTCAGATGTCACCTTAGCAGTCGTCGTTAACTTTTTTTAAAAATTGTTCTCTCGTTTAATTGAATTCAACACATTCTATGAGTGGCTCTTTGAGTGGAGGGTGTGCATGTGTTGGAGAATCCAGAGCTGACCAGAATGTGGTCCCTGCCCTAAAGGAGCTTAGTCTGTTCCCCTGGAGAACAGAGATTCAGCCAGAAGCACCAGACACTGGGTGCAGCTGGACCGGCTGCTCTGTGCTGTGGTGTCTATAAATACGTTATGTGGACTTGGCTTCATTTTATCCTTAAATTTAATACCCAAAATAGTATCTGTTTTCTAATTATAAATCTCATTTGGCCTAAACTTTATTGATGTTCCTTGAACTCCTAGAAACCTCTGCCAACAGTTGAGGTTGCTATTTAAAAGAAAAAAGAGAAGGGAAAAATCATTTAGGGAAAGTTGTTTTATTTCCTTTTATTCTATTTCAGATACCTGGAGGGGTGGGGAGAAGTAAGAATGTTAAGAGAGGTTCAGTGCTGGGAAATTCCGTGGCAGCTAACTAAAGATGATGCCGAGGACTCAGAATTCTAGTTGCCCTTTATTTTCCTTGTCTCGTAAAATTTGGCTCAGGCAGCAGTGACATTGGCATACTCACTGCTTGTGGTCCCAGCATCTGTCCTGTCACAGAGTTTTGGCATCAAGTAGAAGTGCTGTGTGAAGTGAAGCCAGATATCATTAATTAATAAGCTTCAAGGCAATCACACTTTCAATTCCATTCCAATTATTGAATATCCAGTATATGTACGGCCTGGAGAGGATATAAAGCAGAAGGGCTGGGTCTAACTGGAGAGAGGCCTGTATGCCTCAACGGAAGCTGTCCTTGCTGGAGTTGGATTGAGGTCAGCTGTATAAATATTGATAAAAGCAGCCCCTGCTAATGTTTTGCTGCCTCTTTTACTAGGCTAATATTAATGTTTAAAACGGGGAAAAGACCATTGGTTAATTTTTACCCAAAGAGTCTAATAAAGTTTTGGTAAGTAATTTTAACCTCTGCTGCTCATGACTAGAGGAAAATATCTGAATGATGAGTTGGATATTTAGAAATGAAATTGCCCAGAAGTGGGGAGATGAGCATAGGCTAGAGCGTTTGTTTTCTGTTGTCGCATAACATATTACCACAGTCTCAGCCGCATAGAACCACACGTGCTCATCACCCTGCCGTTGCTCCGGGTCAGGGCTCTGGGCACAGCTTAGCTCGCTAATCTGCTTAGGGTGTCACAAGGCTTCACAAAAGGCATCAGCCGAAGCTGGGTTCTCCTCAGATCCTTGACAGGGCAGGTATCTGCTTCCAAGCTCTCCCAGGTTGTTGGCAGAAGTCATTTCCTAGTGGTTATAAAATTCATGGCAAGTTGCTTCTTCAAAACCAACACTGGAGTGAGAGACTTTAGCAAGATGGGTGCTACCCTCTTAGGTAATCATATAAATGCAGTGGCCTAGATTCCGTCTCCTTGGTTGCATTCCATTGGTTGGAAGCAAGTCACAGGTCCAGCCCACACTCAAGGAAGAGAGGAATTCCACAAAGGTGTGACCACCAGGGGCCAGGATCAGGGAGGCCTCCGCAAAGCTGACCTGCCAAGCCCGGTCAGTCCATCCTTAAGTTGGACCCAGGGGATTCCCCAGAATGGTACTCCTTTGCCTCCCATCATTTCAAACCTTACAAGGACTTCTTCTGTCCTGTCTTTGTGTCTCAGAGAATTGCTTTATTTCGGAAGGTTTTTCTGGCCACTCCTTGGTGACCATTGGCCTTTGGTCAGGCTCAGGGGAGAAAAAGTTACCCAAGCACTATTTTTAAGGGCCATTCCAGTTCTCAAGTTCTTCTCAATGTAAATGGTGCCTGTTTCAGGCCAAACACGTGTTTTCTTCATCTTGTTAACAATACTAACTAGTATGCTTATCATTCTAACTGTCACAGTTTCACCAAGGACAATTTGGAATTGCACTGGCCATTTTAGGGAGCTTTTGATATGAGCAAGAGTGTGTGTTTGGGAGGTACTTCAGAACAAAAAAGAACAAAAAGTGAAGAAACCTCCATGAAGACATTATTTGTCTTGTTTTTCTTTAAAAAAAAAAAGACCATTTTATTTAATATAGAGGATATTTAATATCCTCTCCTTCCTTTCTATACTTTGAAGAGTATTAAGTACTGGCTTTTTGATCACACAGCTTGATAAAAATATCAAGGGTCCAAGTTACTGTCTAAACCATCCGTCGCTCTCTTTTTATGTATATGTGTCAAAATCTGTTTTATACATTTAAACTTTTCTCAGCTTTAAGACCTTGTTAAACAATTAATTAATTAAAACTGGAAGTCTGGACAGTTTCTAAATAAGAAACTGATACAAAACATTAGTCACTAAATAAAATTTTTACCCTTATTTCTCAGAATGGCAATCCATTAACAAACGATGAAAATGCCTTTGAATAATATTATTTATGTTTCTTTTTCCCTCAAAATTATTAAAATGATATGAAATGAGTGCTCATGGAGAAAAAAATAGCCAAACAATTCATTTTCTGTTCTCTAATTTTCTTTATTTTCTGGAGAAAAGAAAAATAGTTGATCACTTTAGTTAAAGAGAATATAAACAGTTAATTATACCAGGCACAGTAATTACAGAGAAATACAAATATGTATTTGACATAATGGTTATGATTTTCTGCTTATTAACATGGTAAATTTAGTGATATGTACATTTTTAATTTAATATACTGATAAATTATGTTTTAAATCTATAGGTATTCAATATAAGCTTTAAATGTCTTAAATATATTTACACATGCCTAAATACTTGCATAGAAAGGTATATTAGTAATTACTACAATCTGTGCATGAATAATGTAAAATAAAAGTAAAAATAGAATTTGGGTAAACTAAAGTATTTTTCATCAAATTATTTCCTATTTTGGGGTACTTATCACATATCTTGTCTTCTATAAAAACTATTCTTCATTTTGCCTTTCCCAAAATCATACCTAGATTCAAAATAATAAAATTGTTAGGATGAATTTTATGCCTACACTATCTGTAGATTTTCTAAAGTGGCCATTAGTTGGCATAAATAAAGATTTGCTGTTAACCACATAAAAGTAAGGGAAATAGGAATGATTAAGTTTGTCCAAAGGTTCTCCAAATTTCAATTCTATTGTGAGAACTTTTGTCTACCAAGCTTATTTTCTTTTAATTAATTAATTAATTTATACTTTGGCTGCATTGGGTCTTCGTTGCTGCACGCGGGCTTTCTCCAGGTGCGGCGAGCAGGGGCTTCTCTTCGTTGTGGTGCGTGGGCTTCTCATTGCGGTGGCTTCTCTTGTTGCGGAGCACGGGCTCTAGGCGCACGGGCTTCAGTAGTTGTGGCACACAGGCGCAGTCGTTGTGGGTCGCGGGCTCTAGAGCGCAGGCTCAGTAGTTGTGGCGCACGGGCTTAGTTGCTCCGCGGCATGTGGGATCTTCCCGGACTAGCGCTCGAACTGTCCCCTGCATTGACAGGCGGATTCTTTTTTTTTTTTTTTAAACATGTTTTATTTTGTTTGCTTCTTTGACCATGAAGCTTTAAATTTATTTATTTATTTATTTTTGGCTGTGTTGGGGTCTTCGTTTCTGTGCGAGGGCTTTCTCCAGTTGCGGCGAGTGGGGGCCGCTCTTCATCGCGGTGCGCGGACCTCTCACTGTCGCGGCCTCTCTTGTTGCGGAGCACAGGCTCCAGATGCGCAGGCTCAGTAGTTGTGGCTCACGGGCCCAGCCACTCCGCGGCATGTGGGATCCTCCCAGACCAGGGCTCAAACCAGTATCCCCTGCATTGGCAGGCAGATTCTCAACCACTGTGCCACCAGGGAAGTCTCTGCAATTTAAGTAATGGTTTTCAAAGTGATGTGGATTATGAAGCTTTGCCCAAGTTGTGAGACTACAAATGAACATTTATTTGACACCTATCGTCCATTAGGTTGCTGTGGACATTGTATCACTTGATCTTCCCAACAACCTTGTGAGGGAGGTATTATCCTTTATTTTAGAGATGAGGACACTGAGACTCAGAGAAGTTAAGCAACTTGTCAAAGATGGCACAGGTAGGACGTGGCAAAGCTGGGATTTGACCCGGGACTGTGAGATTCCAAAATCCATGCTCTTCCACAACATCAGAGGTACTAGCACCATGGACCCATGACCCAGCGGAGTGATTACTGTAACAGGTTCAAATCAATTAATTTGCATACAAAGCATTGTCTGTGGCCTGAATAAATAATTCCAGTCATAGGTATTTACCAGTCATTCAGGTAGATGCTGTTGTAATTTTTAAATACAGATGAATATGAATCAACTGAATCCACAGTGGCTTTTTGTCACTTTATATCTTCTCCATCGATATCAGTGGTAGCTAACATGCATTGAGCTTGCACAGTAGGCCTGGTAGAATAGTAGTAAGGAGTACAGCCTGGGTCTGAACCCAGGTTGGTTGCACTCTAAAGCCTAGCTCTTTTTTAAAAATTTTATTTTACTGAAGTATAGTTGATTTACAATGTGTTAATTTCTGCTGTACAGCAAAGTGACTCAGTTATACATGTATATATATATATTCTTTTCCATTATGGTTTATCACAGGATATTGAATATCGTTCCCTGTGCTCTACAGTAGGACCTTGTTGTTTATCCATCATATAGATAAAAGCTGACATCTGCTAACCCCAACCATCCCTCCCCCAGCACCTTCCCTCCTTGGCAACCACCAGTCTGTTCTCTATGTCTGTCTGTTTCTGTTTCATAGATAAGTTCATTTGTGTCATATTTTATTTATTTATTTACTTACTTACTTATTTTGGCTGCTTGCAGCATCTTAGTTCCCCAAACAGGGATTGGACCCCCACATTCGGCAGTGAAAGCACAGAGTCCTAACCCCTGGACCATCAGGGAATTCCCTGTGTCACATTTTAGACTCCACATATAAGTGAATCTTTAACTTTCTGACTTACTTCATTTAGTATGATAATCGCTAGGTCCATCCATGTTGCTGCAAATGGCTTTATTTCATTCTTTTTTATGGCTGAGTAGTATTCCATTGTATATATGTACCACAGCTTTTTTATCCATTCGTCTGTCAGTGGACATTTAGGTTGTTTCCATGTTTTGGCTATTGCAAATAGTGCTGCAAGTGAACATTGGGGTGCATGTATCTTTTTGAATTTTAGTTTTCTCTGGCTATATGCCCAGGAGTGGGATTGCTGGATCATATGGCAATTTATTTTTAGTTTTTTGAGGAACTGCCATACTGTTTTCCATAGTGGCTGCACCAATTTACATTCCCTAAAACCTAATTCTTAATGACTACAATCTACTGACCCAATGGATGGTTAAGTACAAGTACTATCATATGAGGATCTTAGTAATTTTTGACATTTGAAAGTAATTTAGTTAGTGATTCTCCATCTCTTCCTAGGGATGCCAAAAATGACTATGCATGTGAGTTGTATTGATATTGCCAGGAGGGGCTTGAAGGGACCTTGTCACCTGCTATAATCTCCATCAGTCTCCAGGCTTCCCAAAATAAAGATACAATCTATATGCAAGCAATGTCCTTGCTGTACAAATGGAACTCTATGACCAGACCCCTGACCTCCTGCCCCTTCCAATCAGTTATCTGCCTCTCAGAATTTACAATATAGCAATTGTCTGGTAGCCTCTGGTGAGTCATGATACATTTGGGGTTCCTGGCACTAGAGGTGAGGACTCTAGTCACTCCTCACATCTAAATGGACTCAGCAACAGACCTTAAGCCAAGATGTATGCCGGTTCCAGGCAGACAACTTGCTTCGGTCAGTCTTACCAAAAGCGGGGTATGGCAGGAAGATAGATCCCTGGCCTGGAAGTCTAGAGACCTGGCTCGCAGTCTCAGATCTGCCACTAACCAGCTGAGGGTAACCACCAGTGCAGACATCATTTTCCCACTTATAGAGTCAAAAAGTTGGATGAGAGCAGATGATCGCTGAGGTCTCCTCTGGCTCCAACCATCTACTGGAGTTGGTGAGTCAAGTGCATCCTGATCCAGAAGAGGGCATAAATATGGGAGGTTGAGTGAAGAGGTGTGGAAACTTGCACTGCGTTTCTGTTCTCATCAAAACCACAAGGGAGGGACTTCCCTGGTGGCGCAGTTGTTAAGAATCTGCCTGCCAATGCAAGGGACACTGGTTCGATCCCTGGTCTAGGAAGATCCCACATGCCGCGGAGCAACTAGGCCCGCGCACCACAACTACTGAGCCTGCGCTCTAGAGCCCGCGAGCCACAGCTACTGAGCCCGTGTGCCGCAACTACTGAAGCCCACGCGTCTAGAGCCCGTGCTCCGCAATGAGAAGCCCACGTGCCGTAACAAAGAGTAGCCCCCGCTCGCCACAACTAGAGAAAGCCCTCGCGCGGCAATGAAGACCCCAAAATAAATGAAATTAATAAAATTAAAAAAAAAAAAACCCACAAGTGCCATGCAAGTCATCCTGTGTTCAGGGTGGCTTTCAAAGTGAATTTTCTCTGGTTTTCCTCTCTATCTTGCAATTGGTGAAGAGTAGAAGACCTTTATCATATGTAAACCCAGGTCTTAAATTTAAGACCCCCATTCATCAACCATTTTCATATTGACAAGGACAATAAAGAAAGAGGTGTCATTTGCTTGCTTGCTTGTTAGTCTCAGCCATAATTACAGATTTCCCTGTCAGGCTGGGTGACTCATGGCAGATATGAGTGCTGCCAATGAAATTTTTAAACTTTGCATGTGTCAAGAGTGGCCTCAAAATTTCCCCAAATAATGTAAATGGCTGGCAAATATAGTAAACTGAAAAATCAAGCTTCTTTTTTTTTTAAATCGTAATTGTCAGGAGACTCTCCGATCCAGGTTCCGGTCGCTGTCACTCATAGTTTGGGGCCTGGTGGGGGCCACAGTCGGGGGACGCATTATTGTGGCACAGTGCCTGTCACTGTGATGTCCAGGTCTGAGACAAGAGTCAAAGGCCTCTGGCAAGTCCACTACATTTTCCAGTTTTCTTTCTGCTGCCTCTCTATTTCCTAACCCCAGTGTCCTCCCCACCCTTAGGCTGATCTGATAACAGAGTTGTAGTCATTGATGACAGAGACTTAAAGTCATATCCTTTTCAGGTACAATTTAATTAATTATTTATTTTATTTATTTATTTTTGGCTGTGTTGGGTCTTCGTTGCTGCGCACAGGCTTTCTCTAGTTGCTGTGAGCGGGGGCTACTCTTTGTTGTGGTGCACGGGCTTCTCATTGCGGTGGCTTCTCACCTCCCTCCCAGAACTAGTCTGTGGTTATAGACACAGCGTTGCCTCCACCATGTTGCCATGTGTGAAGGCTGGCCACAGCTCTCCATTCTCAAGAACAGCCAAGGATGATTTTCATGGGTCACTCCTTTAACTTCTCTGAGCCTTAGTTGGGCTCATCTGTAAAATGAGGCCATGATAATGATGCCCTATGACTTTGTTTTGAAGATAAAAATAAATGATATATGTGAAAGCATGTTATAAACTGCTGTGCTTCCTACAGATACCAGTTATTATGATGGGGTTGCCCTCAGATCCTGATGGGTTAGCTGGTTGTTGCTTTGTTCATTTATTTATCCTTGGGGCTTCAGGAAAAATAATGAAGAGTTGACTTACAGGATAGGAAGTAACAAGTAAAACCTCATTTCCTCCAGGAAGGAAATATGGCAGGACAAGCAAGGGCTATTGCTGCGACTCTGTAGCCTGCCTGTTGGGACAGGAGAAGAACAATATCAGAAATAGCCACACACAGCCCAGGCATCTACTGCACGGCCTATAGAATGAAGGGGCTGCCCGAGATTGCATGGCAAGGCACTTTGGTAACAATGGCTGGTGGAAGGGAGCCCTTCCACAACATTTCACTAAAAAGTTCAATTTAACCTCAAGATATTTTAATGCCTGGCTTGAACTGCTGTATGCTTTTATTGTTTGGGGTTTAATCTACTATACAGTAGGTAAGATGCCATATCCTGCTGAAGACACCACTTACAGGGTTGTCCAGGGTCAAATATGTGACCAGCATTTCAGAAAAGAAGATATACAAATGGTCAAAAAGCTCATGAGGGGCTTCCCTGGTGGCGCAGTGGTTGAGAATCTGCCTGCTAATGCAGGGGACACGGGTTCGGGCCCTGGTCTGGGAAGATCCCACATGCCGCGGAGCAACTAGGCCCGTGAGCCACAATTACTGAGCCTGCGCATCTGGAGCCTGTGCTCCGCAACAAGAGAGGCCGTGAGAGTGAAGAGGCCCGCGCACCGCGATGAAGAGTGGCCCTCGCACAGAAACGAAGACCCAACACAGCCAAGAATAAAATATTTTAAAAATAAATAAACAAATAAAATAAAATTAAAAAGCTCATGAAAAGGTGCTCAACATCATTAGACATCAAGGAAATACAAATTAAAACCACAATGAGATAGCATTTCATACTCTCTTAAAAGACTAAAATCAAAGACTGGCTATGGCAAATGTTGGTGAGAATATAAAGCAGATAGAACTCTTGTACATTTCTGGTTGGACTGTAAAATGGTATAACTGCTTTGGAGAATTATTTAGCAGTTTCTTATGAAATTAAACATACATCTACCCTATGACCCAACCATTCCATTTTGGGGCATTTATCCAAGAGAGGTGAAAACAAATGTCTCCCAAAGACTTGTACAAGAATGTTCATAGTAGTTTGATTCATAATAGGCCAATACTGGAAACACTCCAAAAATTCATCAGCAGGGGAATGGATTAACAATTGTGGTATAGCCATATTATGGAGTAATACTCAGATTAACAAACAAATCAGAGAAGAACTCCCATCCCTAGGTTGGGTCAGGTGCCCACATTCAACTACATCTAGAAATAGATTTGTTTGAAGTTTCCTTGTGGTTTGAAAAGGAGAAAAGAGAAGTCTGAATTTTTAAGAAACGTGCCATAGTTGCTCACTCTGCCTGTGATGGAGAGAAAAGCTGGGGTGGCATCTGGAGAAAGACTTGGGTCAGGCCATTTTGTTAGGGTTTATGCTGGGAGTGACTCGGAATATTAAATCCTGTAGAAGGTATTGAGGATATTGGGAATGGAAGTGTTATGTGATCAGGCATGTGTTCAAAATCATAGAGACTGGCCTGAGGCAGGAATGGGAACACCTCTTCCATTGTAGCAGGAAGAAGAGAGGAAAAAATTGGATAGCAATGCAGTTCAATTTATAGAGTCGATGAGAGAAAATTGAGGTTTCTCTAATGATTCCTAATCCCTCTGAAGCAGGAGACCAGATCGTGTGCTGAGAGTAAAAATTATGTGGAATTAGAGGCTTAAGGAAATGGAGAAAATGTGGAAAAGTCACTCTGGAGGATTAGAACTGACAAGAGAGCCAAAAAGATTACTGGGGTCCAGATACAGAGTAGCTGAGGTTGGAGCCCATAGACGTTCAGAGGCACTGAAATGCTAGGCTTTGGCTCAGCAACCTCGGCATCGACAGGGAGAAAGCAGGGGGGCTTTCCTCTGTTCCACCTGGTCTTCTCTCCTGACCCCGGACTCCAGCCAGCAACGTGCAAGCCTCAACCTGCTTTGCCCTGGCCCTTCCCTGTTCCTGCTCACTCCCTGTTCCCTGCCTTCTGCAGTTTTCATTTCTAGGAGAACTGGAACTGCTTCTCAGTAACAGTGAAATCAAGGGCAGGATTATTTGGGGGTGGGGAGTGGTTGGTGAGAGGAATATATCAGGCACACAGCCTCTTCACTGGCAGTGGGGGGCCTTCGGGTGTGTGCGACCCTGGGACGGCGTGTGCAAAGGGTTCCGGTTACTTTTTTTTTTTTTTTTTAATTTAATTTATTAATTTATTTATTTATGGCTGTGTTGGGTCTTCGTTTCTGGGCGAGGGCTTTCTCTAGTTGCGGCAAGCGGGGGCCACTCTTCATCGCAGTGCGCGGGTCTCTCACTATCGCGACCTCTCTCGTTGGGGAGCACAGGCTCCAGACGCGCAGGCTCAGCAATTGTGGCTCACGGGCCCAGTCGCTCCGCGGCACGTGGGATCTTCCCAGACCAGGGCTCGGACCCGTGTCCCCTGCATTGGCAGGCAGATTCTCAACCACTGCGCCACCAGGGAAGGCCCAAGGGTTAGGGTTCCGGTTTACTTTTAATCAGGCCAGAGGCCCCTCGAGGTGCAGAGAGAGGAAGCACATGTTAGGCCTCAGCTGGAGGCTTTTCAATAATAAGTTTTCTTGTTTAACAACAAGAAATGTTCATGACATATTGTTGTGCTCTTTATGTAAGCAGGTTATTAAAGGGCACTAATGAATATTACCAATTTTGTTTTAAGCGTACGTATGTATGGTCATGGAACATAAGCCGAATTGCATCTTCAGCTGCACCAGATCTTATGAAGTTGCTCTTCAAAGCAGCTACACCACATTTACCCTCTAGAGCAGGGGATGATGAGTGGAGCATCTCCACCAGAATTTCCTATTATCAGACTTCTAAACTGGGTGAGAAAAGTCTCATTTCCCCAATTGAGGTTGGTTGTTTTTTTCTCATTTTTAAAAATAGGAATCGTTATTACACTGTAGACTGGGTCCAAGTCTTTTGTTAATCCTATGAAAACTAAAGAAAGGAATTGCTTCTCTGTAGAGATATAAGCACAAAGGCACTGATACGTTCAATGCCAAATTATCTAGAAAGTAACTGTCCACTTTGAAAATTATCAACAACTATTGGTTGAGCTGGACTGAGCCAGGATTGTGATGTAGGCAATGTCTTTTTAATATCTTCTATTTGTACAGTGCTTCAGAATTTTAAGTGGGCTTTTGAATAAGTTAAAATACCTGAACTAACCCTCCGAGAAAGGTCAAGCAGATTTTATCTCCCCCATTATACATACAAGAAAAGAGATTAAATGATTTGTCCAAGACCTCCTAGCTATGTAAATGGTGGAGCTGAGACTAGAACCCAAACATTCAGATGCTGAGTCCAGGGATTTCCTTCCCATCATTTACGGGACCAGATGAACCTGAAAGCATTGTTTAATCATGAAATTTCAGGATTCAGTGATTTACATGTTTTGTCATCTCCAACAGCCAGGCTTTAATGCCCTCACTTACCACCTGGCTGAACAAACCACCCCTTCAGGGTCACCTAGGCCCACTTTAATTTTGACACTGCTCACTACCTGTTCACCATCTCCAATACACTCACTCCCAGTCCCGTTGGAAATTGTACCTGTTTGGAGTTCTGTGTTCAGAGGCTTTCTAGAACAATGCTGTCCAACAGAAATATAACATGAGCCACAACTTTGATTTAAAATGTTCTATTAGCCACATTGAAAAGGTAAAAAGAAAAAGGTGAGATTAATTTTTGTAGTATATTTTATTTAGCCCAGTACATCTAAAATATTATTTCAATATGTAACCAGTAAAAAAATTGAGATATTTTACCACCTTCTTTTAATACTAAGTCTATGTATTTTAGAATCACAACACAGCTCACGTCAAACTAGCCACACTGCTCAACAGCCACATGGGGCCAGTGGCTACCATGTTGGACAACACAGTTCTAAATGATGACTATTAACATAGCCTTTGATGCCCTAAGGCAAAGGAGTAGCCTAACACGGGATTTTTTTGTATCTGTGGAGAAGACATTTTTGGGTATTTCCAGCTGTGCTATATGCCGAGTCAGGTCAGCTCTAGGCTCCCTTGAGCTCTGCTCTTGTACTGACCTCAAAGTGGAGCTATCCACCCGCTCCCCTTCCACCCTGCTTCTGACCCGATATACATGACCTTTCTCTGGATCATCTTCACAAAATGGGCTCTCATTTTCAATTGACATCAGAATCACTTAAGGAGATTTTCAAAAATGCAAATTCTAGTTTGAACATGACTCCATGAAGTCACCAGTTCCCTTTTCCTCTTGGAAATCATCCAAAATCACTAAGAACAGAAAAATAAGCTTTTCTTCTACAGCCTTATGAATCACAAACGATATGGAAGGGCTATTGAAAGCAGTAGAAATAGAGAAGATACATGAAGATACGAAGAAGGTAAAAGAAGGTCTGGAGAGGACAAGTTGATGATTTTTAAAACAGGCAAAAAGCATACATCTCTAAGGTAAGGAGTACACCCTGAGGCGTACAGGGTAATTGTTGGGAGGAAAGCAGAGGATGGAATAGGAGAAGAACACACAGGTAGCTGTCAGTTATTGGTGATATTTGAGTTTGGTGTGGGTCCACAAGTGTTCATTGTATTTTAAAAATAAATAATAGAGGAAGGCCACAAATGGACTAATGATGTGTTTCACAGACTAAGGTTTATGATTTATCTATTTTATGCATCTGATGTTAATGAAAAAATATATGTTAATTGCATTTGTAAACTGCAGCAACAACGAAATGTAATTTTAAAAAGCTATCAGGGCTTTTCGTTCTTACTCAAATGGCATAAGCCCACTACAGCCTATCTCACCCTCAGATTACAAGGAAAAACTGGACAAAATGCTGCCAGACAGCATTTCCTTAATAACCGTTTCGATGGTTGTATTGTGGCTATGTAGGAGAATGTCCTTGTCTGTAAAAACCTCACACTAAAATATTCAAAAATAATGAAACATCACGTTGGCAACTTTCAAATGGTTTAGGGAAGAATGAGTTATTTGCAGCATTCTGTACATTTGAGATTGCAACTTTTCTGTAAATTTGAGATTGCTTCAAAATCAAAAGTTTAGGGAGTTCCCTGGTGGTCTAGTGGTTAGTCTTCGGCACTTTCGCTACCGTGGCCTGGGTTCAATCCCTGTTTGGGGAACTGAGATTTTGTAAGCCGCGTGGCGCAGCCAGAAAAAAAAAAAAAAATCAAAAGTTTACATCAAAAAGAGTGAAAAAAATGTTAGAAACAAAAAAAGATAATCGCATGACACAGAAATGATTAAGGATTAGTACCCAAAATAATTTCTATCAATCAAAAAGAAAAAGAGATGCACTGAAATAAAAAATGAAAAAGAGCCATGAAGAAAAGAGAAGAAAAACCATAAATGAACATGACAAAATGTTCCACATCTTTAGTGATCAGGGGAATGCATACGCAAACCACAGTGTAATAACGTTTCACACCCACCAGATTGGCAAAACATTTAAATCCTGACAATGATGGAGTATGTGGCAAGAGAAGCATTCATACATCACCGGTGAAAGTGTAATGGTTAGAATTACTTTACAAAACACTTTGGCATCACCCAGTATTAAATCCAGCGATTTTACAACAAGATAAATACCCTAGTGATCAGCACTGTCTTGTAGAAATAGAATGCAAGCCATATATGTAATTTTTAAATTGTCTAATAGCTCATTTAAAAAAGTAAAAAGAATCAGCTGAAATTAATTTTAATAACATTTTAATTCAGCCCAATATATCCAAATTTTTTAAATCATTTCAACATGTAATAGATATAAAAACATTATTAATGAAGTATTTAGAATTTTTTTCATACCAAGTCTTCAGTGAGTAGTCTTAGACTTGCAGCACTTGGACTTGCTGTATTTTAGGTGCCTAGCAGCCACATATGGCTAGTGGCTACTGTACTGGACAGCATAGCTCCAGAAACTTGACACGTGGAACAGGAGGCCTGTACAACAGTGGCCGTAGCAGCATTGCTCATAGTAGCAAAGTCTGGACAATCCAAATGTCCATCATCAGTGGAATTAATAAGTAAACTATGTCACATACATACAAAATGGAATCCCACACAGCAGTGAAAATAAATACATTACAGCTATAGGCATCAAGCTGTTTGTTTCTCAAAAGCAGTATTGAGTAAAAGGAACAACTTACTGAGTGACGGATACAAAATGACTTCGTTGATATAAAGTTCAAAGGCAGGCCCAACTCAATGATGTATCATCTAGGGATACACACATGGTTGGTAAAAGTAAAAAGCAAAGCAGAAGAGTGGTTAATACAAAAATTCAGTCCACGATCCTCCTGGCGGTAATGGAGGAGAAGCTCCTTGGGGATTCCCCTAGTAGCAGTGAGGTGCTAGTTCTTTACCTGAGAGATAAGTGGATGGGTGTGCATTTTATTATTCTTTAAACTGTACATAAGCATTTTATGTAAATTATATTTAAATAGAAATAATTTACATTAAGGTGTGTATAGTGTGCCTCTGGCTGTGGGGGAATTGTTAAAGCATGAGAACATTGTATGAATATTTATTCATATGTATAACATATCGCTGACAAAATAGACAAGAAGTGGTAAAATTAGTTGCCTCTGGATAGAGGAGTTGAGTGGCTAGAGGACAGGAATGGGAAGAAAATTTTCATAATATACCCTCTTGTATCTTGAATTGTGAAGTTCATGAATATTACCTAATCCATCAATCGATACATTTCTCTAATGCAATTGCTTGGCTCCCATCCCTGGAAATTCTGATTTAATAGGCCAGGACTGAGGACCCAGAAATTGCATTTAAATAAGGGAGGGGATTGTGATGCTGTCGGTCAAAGGACTACACTTTGAGAACCACCTCTACAGGCTTATTCATTCACAAACCCTCATTGCATGCTTATTGTGCGCTGGTCACTCTTCATTCATCATAAAAGGGAAAATAAACACAGGTATACTTGCAGGTAAGAGCTCTTGGAAATTCTCTCTGATTGTTTCTCATATTCTCATAGAAAAGAGAAGCAGACATCCACTTAGATTGTTCTGAGAACTAAGAAATAATGTATAAGACGGATGAGCCTTGAAAACACTACTGTTAAGTGAAAAGCCAGTCACAAAAGACCACATGTTGTATGATCCCATTGATATGGAATGTAAAATAGGCAAATAGAGATAGAAAGTAGATGGGTGTTTGCCAGGGGCCAGGGGAGTCAGTTAGGTAGTGGACGCTGACTGCTAATGTTTGCCAAGTTTCTTTTTGGGGTGTTAGAAATGTTCTGAAATTAGATGGTGGTATTGGTGACACAACTCTATGAGTATACTAAAAAAAAAACAAAAACAAAAAAACCCTGAATCATATACATTAAATGGGTGAATTTTATCATATTGGAAATATATCTGAGTAAAGGTGTTTTTAAAAGTAAGAAAAGAAATAACATAAAATACAACATACAAGTTGGAGCCTAAGACCCACAGTTATTATTTTTGGTGGTAACAGCATTGGAATCGCTATGATATCACTATTATTAAGTCATGTGGTAATTACTTTTCAGATCCACCTCCTGGAGCCAACTGTATTTTCCCAGGATGGCCACACCATTGTATATCCCAACCCAAGTGCTCTTATCTTGTGACATTGACAATCTTGCATCAAGAGGTCAGGTCCATGTTTTCTCTCCTCAAACCTCAGTGGACCCCTGTAACTTCCTCAACCAATAGAATGATGCAGAAATAACACTGTGTGTCTTCCAAGGCTAGGCTACGAATGGCAATATAGCTTCCTCCTGGCTCATCTCTTGGGATGCTTTTCCTTGGAACCCAGTCACCATGTTGTGAGGAAGCCCAGGCCACATGGAGAGGCCGCCTGTGGGCATTTCAGTGGACACCGGCAGGCCCTCAACCTAGAGCCAACAGCCAGCCTCAGGCACCAGACATCAGATGATTTCCACGTCCAGCCTTCAGAACATCCAACGGAGGCCCCAGACACTATGAAACAGAGACAGGACATCTCTACTGCACCCCGTCAGAATTTCCGACCTACAGAAATTGAGATATAATAATATGGTGACTTTGTCACACAGCTGTAGATAACTAACACATCCCCCTTACTAAACTTTGAGTTAATGGCAAGGATTATGACTTAGTTATCTTTGAATTTCCAGCATCAGCCTTAGTGACTGGCTCAATAACTAATAAAACAAAATTTGAAGAAAAGTAACACTTTCCCAGTCTGTGGAATTCAGGCGAGGCTCTTACTTCAGAGATGTGAAATCAGTTCTCACCACAACATAATTTTCAAAACATCCTGGAAACTTCCAGCCATTTTATCTTGATATTAATATACCAAGATCTCAATATTAATATATCAAATCTCAACGTATCAATGAGATTTGAAGTCAAATAGACCATCGTTCGAATCCCAGCTCTGCCACTTACTGGCTCTGTGACTTTGAACAAATTATTATCTTCGCTGAGCATAAATAATTTCTTTGTTTACATCCTTTTCAAACACCTAGGAATGTAGAGCAAATTTTAAAGTGCATTCGAATCATCTGGGAATTGTGTTAACCTGCGGCTCCGATTCAGTTAGCCTGGGGTGGGACCCAAGATTCGGTATTTCCAACAAGCTCCCCAGTGATGCTGGGGATGCCGCTGGTCTGCAGGGGGCTGTTTTGAATAGTGTATTAATCATGTTTTCTATTTTCTGTATTTTATGACGTTTTGACGTCTTAAAAAGCTTGCTGGCCAGAGAAAGACTGCTCCTCCCAGGGCTAGCAGTTCTTTGAGAAAGCAAACGGCTCAGCGGGGAGCATGCCTTTCACACACACAGCAACCAATCCAAGCCCTTATTCCTCAATCACCACCTTTACCTAATTCACGCACGTGGAGCCAATCTTTCCCCGGCCCTAAATTATCCCAAGGCCAGATTCCAGGCAACTAGAGACCACCTCTAAAAACCAAAGCCCACAGAAATTATGCAAACTAGCCAGTCCTACACTGTTTCCTCTGCCCTTCCTTGCCGCCTTTCCCGCAGAAACCCCCTTGGAGGCTCTGACTCAGGCCCTCCCTTCGCTCTTGTCTTCGGCCTCCTGACCAAAACCTGCCGTTTCTCCCGTGGCCCTGAGTGGCGTGGCCTGCCTCTTGTTTCTAGGGGAACGGTAAGTACCATTCAACTTTTCTTACGATGGCACTGACCTCTCTCTGTCATCACTCAGTCACCTTTAGAAATTGAGACCCGGACACAGAATAAATAACAGGTCTGACATTGTTCTCGCTTTGTAAGATACCCTCCTTTTAAACGTCTGTCTCATTCTACCTCTGTTTACATGTTAACGAAAATTTACATTGAGATCCGCATCAAATAAAAAGCACCTGGTCACCACCAGTGAGGCTGTACATAGAGACGCTGAGAAAGCACCGGTCCCAGCATGGGCAGCGCCAGCAGGAAGGAGGATGCAGTGTCGGGGACACGCGTGCACTGGGCGAGGAGCAGGGACATGGGAGGCGCCCAGTCCTCTTGGCAGCTCCCTAGCAGGTCTGGCCTGATCTGCGCCTCAGCAGCTGGCCAACTGTGACCAGTGACTTTGCTCTGGTGAACTGGCTCTTGGCTCCCCTGGGAACATGAGGAGAGAATAAAACGCCACCTGCTTTCAAGATCGCAGAAAGTCACAACCCAGTCCCATCTAGTTTTTGTTTGTTGGGCCATGCTGCACGGCTGGCGGGATCTCAGCTTCCTGACCAGGAATTGAACCCAGGCCGTGGCAGTGAAAGCGCAGAATCCTAACCACTGGACCACCAGGGAAGTCCCCCATCTAGTTTTATTCTCTAAAGTTTCATTTGTGTTTCCAACATAAAGTCATTCCTTTATGTGCCTATACATATGTACTGTTTTTTTTTTTTTTTCCCCCAGAAGTAAGAACAAATCCTTCTTTTGAGTTATTCAGAGCTTCTAGGCTTTAGGGAGAAACAACACAAAAGAGTGCGTGATTATGCTCTCAAATGCCTGAGGTGAAGCCATTAACCAAGTTCCTCTTATCAATTCCAGCAGTCTCCACTGTTTTCTGGGAGGATGGGAACTCATGGAGGAGCAGCCTGGCTCTTTGCAGCGCCCACGGGTTGAGCTGGTTTGTTAGTGCCCCGTGTGTTCAGGCCAGGGTTCATTCTGCTCTACAGGACCTGATAACATGGGGATGCTGGGAGTTTTGCGTGTTTACTATCTCACACTCTGGAGCAAAAAATTCGAGGGATCTGGTTCTTATTGTCTTCTCAAAGAGCTTTTACTCAGGGTCTTAAGTATTCCCCTTTTTAATTTCCCCATCACAAGAAATATAAATAAGTTATTGGAAGTATAAAATGTCTATTTGGTCTGTGCTAGAAAAACAGATTCAGGTCACATAGGGAAGTCAAACATAAGAGAAATGGAGTTGCTTTGACTGGGCACTGCTTCAATATCTTAAAAAAAAAAAAAAAATCTCCATGAGGTTGCTCTAAGGCAGCGTGGGGAGGCGGGTAGAGAAGGCTGCAGGGGAGGCTGACAGAGGGGGAAGCAGGATGGATTCACCCTGGCTGGATTGGCTGACTCAGCGAGTCAAAGGGGACTCAGCTCCATCTGCCCAGCTAAGCCGGAAGTGGTGCACACCTCAATGAGGAATCTGGGTTTTGTTTTTTTTTGATCTTTGTTTTGACTGCGCCATGCACGGCATGCAGGATCGAACCTGTGCCCCCTGCATTGGGAGCACGGGGTCTTAACCCCTGGACCGCCAGGGAAGTCCCAGGAGTCTGGGTTTTAAATAGTCCTGAAAAGCGAGAGGGGACTTTAGAGTCTTCAGAGGGCTACACAAAACCACTTTGTCAGCATCCTATTTTGTTCAGGTAATTCTGGAGAATCTGTGAGGCAATAATTCTCAGCCTTGGCTACATATTAGAATCACCTGGGAGTGGGGCTGGTTTTTATGATAGTTGTTCTAGAATGACACTCTGTAAAGTGTTGATAGAATGGGACGTTAATTACTTTTATAGCATACAACCCCTAGAATTAAATAATTTGTCAGTATAGTGGTCAATGTCCTTGAGGGCAGCTCCAACTGAGGAATCACTCTCCGGTGGCCTGACTCTATTAGTCTTAATTAAGTGCCCCAAAGAAGGGGAGAGCTTAGCTGAGTTGGGGGAAATTGGGTGTAGGAGAGTGTGGTTCAGGGAAGGAAAGGAAGAGGTAAACTTAGATGTCAGAGAGACCTAGGGTTAAGATAATGCTGCAAAGTTTAAAAGTGACTCTCCTGAAACTGAAACCACACAACTCAGATTGGGACTCAAACCCACTGTCTTTTTTTTTTTTTTTTTTTTTTTTAAGGTGTATAGATGGTGCTTTTATTGTTATTTTTTATTTTTTTAATAGATCTTTATTGGAGTATAATTGCTTCACAATACTGTGTTAGTTTCTGTTGTACCACAAAGTGAATCAGCCATATGCATACATATATCCCCACATCCCCTCCCTCTTGAGCCTCACTCCCACCCTCCCTATCCCACCCCTCTAGGTCATCACAAAGCACTGAGCTGATCTCCCTTTGCTATGCTGCTGCTTCCCACTAGCTAATTATTTTACATTCGGTAGTGTATATATGTCCATGCTACTCTCATTTCGCCCCAGCTTCCCCCCCGCCCATGTCCTCAAGTCCATTCTCTATGTCTACATCTTTATTCCTGCCCTGCCACTATGTTCATCAGAACCTTTTTTTTTTTTTTTTTTTAGATTCCATATATATCTGTTAGCATACGGTATTTGTTTTTCTCTTTCTGACTTACTTCACTCTGTATGACAGTCTCTAAGTCCACCCACATCGCTACAAATAACTCAATTTCATTTCTTTTTATGGCTGAGTAATATTCCATTGTATATATGTGCCACATCTTCTTTATCCATTCATCTGTCGATGAACATTTAGGTTGGTTCCATGTCCTCGCTATTGTAAATAGTGCTGCAAAGAACATTGTGGTACATGTCTCTTTTTGAATTATGGTTTTCTCAGGGTATATGCCCAGTAGTGGGATTGCTGGGTCATATGGTAGTTCTATTTTTAGTTTTTTAAGGAACCTCCATACTGTTCTCCATAGTGGCTGTATCAATTTACATTCCCACCAACAGTGCAGGAGGGTTCCCTTTTCACCACACCCTTTCCAGCATTTATTGTTTCTAGATTTTTTGATAATGGCCATTCTGACCAGTGTGAGGTGATACCTCATTGTAGTCTTGATTTGCATTTCTCTTATAATTAGTGATGTTGAGCATCTTTTCATGTGCCTCTTGGCCATCTGTATATCTTCTTTGCTAAAATGTCTATTTAGGTTTTCCACCCATTTTTTAATTGAATTGTTTGTTTTTTTGATACTGAGCTGCATGAGCTGTTTCTATATTTTGGAGATTAATCCTTTGTCTGTTGTTTCATTTGCAAATATTTTCTCCCATTCTGAGGGTTGTCTTTTCATCTTGTTTATGGTTTCTTTTGCTGTGCAAAAGCTCTGAAGTTTAATTAGGTCCCACTTGTTTATTTTTGTTTTCATTTCCATTATTCTAGGAGGTGGGTCAAAAAAGATCTTGCTGTGGTTTATGTCAAAGAGTGTTTTTCCTATGTTTTCCTCTAAGAATTTTATAGTGTCTGGTCTTACATTTAGGTCTTTAATCCATTTGGAGTTTATTTTTGTGTATGGTGTTAGGGAGTGTTCTAATTTCAGTCTTTTACATGTAGCTGTCCAGTTTTCCCAGCACCACTTATTGAAGAGGCTGTCTTTTCTCCATTGTATGTTCTTGCCTCCTTTGTCATAAATTAGGTGCGTGGGTTTATCTCTGGGCTTTCTATCCTGTACCATTGATCTATATTTCTGTTTTTGTGCCAGTACCATACTTTCTTGATTACTGTAGCTTTATAGTATAGTTTGAAGTCAGGGAGCCCGATTCCTCCAGCTCCGTTTTTCTTTCTCAAGATTGCTTTGGCTATTTGGGGTCTTTTGTGTTTCCATACGAATTGTAAAAATTTTTTTTACAATTCTGTGAAGAATGCCATAGGTAGTTTGATAGGGATTGCATTGAATCTGTAGATTGCTTTGAGTAGTATAGTCATTTTCATGGTATTAATTTTTCCAATCCAAGGACATGGTATATTTCTCCATCTGTTTATGTCATCTTTGATTTCTTTCATCAGTGTCTTATAGTTTTCTGAGTACAAGTCTTTCACCTCCTTAGGTAGGTTTATTCCCAGGTATTTTATTCTTTTTGTTGTGATGGTAAATGGGATTGTTTCCTTAATTTCTCTTTCAGATTTTTCATTGTTAGTGTATAGGAATGCCAGAGATTTCTGTGCCTTCATTTTGTATCCTGCAACCTTATCAAATTCATTGATTAGTTCTAGTAGTTTTCTGGTGGCATCTTTAGGATTTTCTATGTATAGTATCATGTCATCTGCAAACAGTGACAGTTTTATTTCTTATTTTCCAATTTGTATTCCTTTTATTTCTTTTTCTTCTCTGATTGCTGTGGCTAGGACTTCCAAAACTATGTTGAATAAGAGTGGTGAGAGTGGACATCCTTGTCTTGTTCCTGATCTTAGTGGAAATGCTTTCAGTTTTTCACCATCCCACTGTCTTTTAGAGATCACACACCTGGTCTCAGGACTTAATGAAGCTCAGGTTCTTTATGTCTCATCACAGAAAGAATTCAGGGAGAGGCAAAGTGATAGGTTATAAGTAGATTCATTTAGAGAGATACACATTCCATAGACAGAATGTGATCCATCTCAAAAGGTAGAGTGGCCACAGGGCATGGGGTTATCTCAGAGAGTGAGAGCAGCCCTGGGAGAAACACACTCCACGGAGTGTGGGCCATCTCAGAAGACGAGAGATCCCAAAATATGAGGTGGTTAGTTTTTATGGGCTGGGTAATTTCATAGGCTAATGAGTGAGAAGATTATTCCAATTATTTTGGAGACGAGGCAGAGATTTCCAGGAATTGGGCCACTGCCCACTTTTTGGCCTTTTATGGTTGGCCTCAGAACAGTCATGGCACCCCTGGGTGTGTCATTTAGCTAATGTATTACAATGAACGTATAATGAGGCTCAGAGTCTGCTGGAAGTTGAACCTTCTGCCATCTTGGATCTAGTTGGTTCTAACCAGTTTTTGTCGTGTCCTCAGTGGTTATGTCATTTTTATAAAGGTTGTGCCCTTCCCTCCTTTTGCAAATCTATTCCCCCCACCAGATGGGACTGGCTACCCTCTTACCCTTTTTCTCATCAAAAGTTTTCAATTAAAATTTGAAACTATGATTTTTATCAAAGAAATCAGTGATAGTTGCCAGATAAAATAACCATATGCCCAGTTATATTTGAATTTCAAATAGACAACACATAATATTTTAGTATAAATGTGTTCTAAATATTGCATGGGACTTACACTAAAAAAAAAAATCATTTTTTATCTGGAATTCAAATTTAACTGGCATTCCAGTATTTTTATTTGCTAAATCTGACAATGCAAGCCAATGAGACACAGGATTCATTTCACAGAAGTCCACATTACAGCTCACATCCGTGGAAATACCTTTAAAGAGACACAGCCTTTTATTTACACACACCAGACCACAAAATGCAGATAATAATTCTTTAATGTGATTCATGTTATTTTGATGACATTTGGGTCAAACTCAGATTCAGAATTATTGGTCTCATTGGCTACTTTTATCTGTGTAACAGCTGAAGCTGCCCGCATGATAATGATCTTGGGTCTGAGCTGAAGCTTTAGAAGCCCTGTCTTTTGAAGTATTTGGCTCGTGCAAGGACATCATTGCAGAAGTCACAGCTCAGGTCCTGGCTGCTTCGGGTGTAGGCACAGAGTCCACCTGGAATTTGTGAGATGGGTTAATGCCAAGCCCACAGCCCCTCGCTGTAGCAGGGTGCTCAGCAGTTAACTCAGATTCTCTTTCCTAGTTGCTTTTTAGGAGGCAACTGAGGTTTGGGGGGATCTGGTGCAATGAATTATGTTTGTACCTATTAACTCCATGCTGGGAAACCAACCCATGGGTTACACAAAGCTCTCAGGTGCTGGTCAGGGGTCCAGGTTGGAAACCTCCTCTGGATTTCTTTGATTCTAACAGTCAGGACCTCAGTCATCTGGGAAACCTGGGCCTTGCTGATCCAGGAGGTGGGGCATGAAGACCAGGGTCCTGCGGGGAGAGAGGCAGAGGGTGATGCAGCTTCCTAGGATCAGGGCTACTTTTTCATTTCCCTTTTTCTCTCCTCCCCTTTGGCAGAACCATTGCCACCTTCAACCTCCCTGAGGATAAATAGTAAATCTACAAGTTTAGGCAAAGGAAGGGACGAGCAGACATTTCACGGCTGTTTTCGGGGTAATGGTGAGAGGCAGAGTTGGAAACCAGAGGTGACAGATGTAGCGTAGGGACCAGTCTGATGCCCTCTTTCAGTGCTGTAAGCATAAACCTTCTAAACAGGTCAGAAAGGGGTTTTTCTATCTGGACTTGTAACTCTCCCTTCAGATAATCCGAATGTCTAAAGGTAACTTTTCTACACTTTCTTCTACACCATGTGGGTTTCACCATATGTAGGAGAAATGTCTGACTCTGGGGAGTTCTTTCTTCATCTTCAAAGGAGATGGACTCATCCTTTACAAAGGAAGCAGAATAGAGCAGGAGAAACGATGCCTGCCGTGACATCACCAATGATGTCCTTGGTCCCAGTACTGCATTTTCCAGCTGCTGGGTGACTTTGCGGCAATGACTTTGTCCTCGCAAATTCTCACTTGTAAAGGACAGATGACTTGCCTCCCCCACCCTCCTCATCTCATCAGTTTATTGGATGGGTCCCCACATCAAAATAAGATAAAGTATTTGAAAGTACTTTTAAATTGGCAAGCATCATGTACTTTGGGAAGCCAATTTAAAGATCACTGAGGAGTACATTTTCCTAAAAGCTTAAAGTATGAGTGCAATACTTATAGGTTTCTCAACAGCGACAACGACAATGTGAAATGCATAGGAAAAAACATGTCCTCGTTACGTCCCTTGCATCACCAATTCAGCCAGCACAGAGTTAATTCGGCAGTGGGGTTAATGAACGACCCGTTCCCTGGAAGTTTCTATCAGGCAGCAAGTGATACCAGGCAGAATTAGTGCAAAACTGAAAATGATCCTCATAACTAAGAATTGTGTAGAAAGAAGACAAGGGAAAGGGAATTCAGTATTTGTTGAGAATCTACCAGATACCAAGTGCTTCTTCACAGTATTTCATTGAATCTTCATAACAATTCTCTGAGATGGCATTTTATAGATGAGGAAACTGAGACCTAGGGAGAGTAAATGATTTATCCAAGGTCACATGGTTACAAAATAACAGAGCAAGGATTCAATCTGTGATCTCTCTCCTGCACCATCACCTTATTGGAAATCCAGAATAGGGTTTGGTTGCTGACAGCCTGGAAACACAGCATAATTTACTTTGAAAAGAAACTGTGGCTCTAAACAAAGCAGGAATGTTGCTGGTCACATCTCCCAGGCGGAGCTGTGGTTCTCACAACTCCAGGGAGCATCTTTTACTCCGTATTCTATGGAGCGGTGCTCCAGGGGTGCCATCAGCAATAACGAATGTGAAGGAGTCCCTTGGGGTTGTGACAAGCCACACGTCATGATTGATGGCAGGTTACCTGCACCACCCTGGCTCCATCGCCCACTCTGTCCACATTGACCAGGACGTTGCCACCACGAGACTCCCTGGACAAGACACCAGCGATCACGGCAGGGTCCATGCAGTACTTTAGGCCAGCTGTATGCATGATGGGTCGATATCACAGGAGGTATGGCATGTCTGTTTCAGCCAGCCTTTCAGAAGCACGAACTCTTAAAGCAAACACAGAAGGAAGGAGGCAGCTTGGTGTGACTCGTGCTGAGACAGGAGCTCAAGAAGAGAGAGAAAATACACTCCAGGGACCTGGGCAGTGGTCTAGGACTGAGAAGCCCAAGTTTTGGTCTGAAATCCCTTGTGGCCATCCCTAGACCTGAGATTATGATTCTCCTCCTTTGAGCTTGAGTCCGCATCCCCTGAGGAGTGTCCTTTGTGCTCCTCAGCTGGGCTCTCAGGGGCTGCTCTGGCCCACCCGGGAAAGGTCCATGGGCACAGACACCATCAGCCCCATCCTAAGCATCCCAGAGTGACCCAGTAAAATGTACCTGTCCATCAGCTACCATGTGACAGAATATGAGAGAAAAGTTCTCCCAACCCTTCAAGGAGTCCTTGGAGAGTTTCCCTGGGAGGTTTCCTCATGCCTGCCCACCTTTCTGCCCTAAAGTGACACCCAGAATCATGTGAGCTTAAACTTTTATGAAATAATGAGAAATGGCAAAATGAAGACCAGTACTAATTTACCTGGCTAGCCCACTTTCCTGGTTTCGCAAGCACTCTCATCCACCTTACATCAAACAAAACTGTCAACACTGTAAAGTAAGTGCTATTCTCACCCTTCCAGTGGATGCTCAGGAGACCTGAGTGACTTGTTGAAGCCCCAGAGCCAACACTCAGACAAGCTCTGTGGACCCCACATCCAGTGCTCTCTCCATCTCTCCACTGCGTGGGGCTGTGGGAAGTAGTGGGAACCTAAAGGATATGCTGAGAGGATCAAAACAGTGGGGAAGGACAGGGAGCCTTGGGGTGGCATCTCAAGGGAAGGGACAAGATCCTGTGGAAGCCACCCTTGCCGAAAGGAGTCACCTTCTGAGAGAAAGAGGAAGAAGAGGAGGAGGGCAAGGTGGACAGTGGGACGATCAATACCACAGTATTTCAGGCCTCGCTGCCTTCCAATCCCGCAAGATGCCCCAGGGGTGTAGAGGGTCTGGAGGTCTCCATAGCATCCCCAACTGCTGCTTTCAGATGAGCCTACAAACAGAGAAAATGTCAGCCTAAGACATTGAACTAGTAGTTCTGATCCTGCTTCTATCCATTAATAAAAATAACTGTACTAAAATCAGTGACAACAGGAACTCACTTTGCCATGGAAACACTTTTGAAATTTACAGTATGGCAACTAAGTGATCACAGATACTAACTTCTTACCTCCTCTTCCATGGACTCGAGAACAGTTGGAGCAGTTATACTACTTGCAAAGCTCTGGGGATGAACAGTGCTGTTGGGTGGGTGTCTTAGAATCAAAGCAGAGATTCTGTGTTCCCTGTAAACTAGTCCTCATCTTGTGTCTTAGGTGAACTCAGCACTTCTCCCTCAAATACTCCTAACTCATTGGTCTGGTGAGATACTTGTGTTTGCTCTGGAGAAACACGTAGTATGAAGCCTGGTCCTCCTTGGGATCTCAACCCAGACCCAAAGTAAAGGCACAGCTGGTAAACTGGGACTTGGAGTTGGCTTCCCCTGCTCTTGGGTGCACTTCTAGGTGGGAGCCTAAGACAACAAATGGGGAAGGATACATTGTGAGGTCCAGGACCAGGTCTCTATGCTGGGGCTCTCTCTTTCCCCTTCTTCCCTTTCTCTCTTTGCCCTTCCATCTCTCTCCCTAACTTTCACTGTCATTCTAGTCACTGAAGGGGAGGGCATTCCCTAGAATTTATCATTCACACCACAAGGAGGGCACATGAGCCAGCAACAAGTTACCTACAGGGGGCAGGAAGCTGCCCCTTGAGAGAATCATCTCAGTATTATCAGCCTGTAAGGACTTCTCATTAGATTACTCTTTTTGATTAATTTAATCTTTGACTAAATTAGATTATATCATCAGATCTTAATGATATGCAGATCTTTGGAAATATATCTGTTGCACATCATCATCTGTGTAAATGCATTTTAAAGTTCTGTTTTCTTACTAAGAGTTTCATGGGATTGACATCTGAAAATACTGGTATTTTGGAGTAAATACTTCCATTTTAAAATCTTGTGATGAGTAATCTAAGAGAAATGAGGAAATGAAATGACTTGGTCTTTTATGAGTGTACTAAAAATTAAATGAGCCAACAGTTCCTTGTTTATTTTTTAATCAGTACACTTTTATCTTTATAATTGGTGACAAATACCCTTAATAGTCATTGGTTGTGTCACTCATTACTCCTTGCCCTGTAGTCTCTCCCTAATCACATTATATGCTCCCCAAAGTTTCTTTTTCTTTTCTCTTGTAACAGTCTTTATTTTAAAGTCCGTTTTGTCTGATATGAGTATTGCTACTCCAGATTTCTTTTGATTTCCATTTGCACGGAATACCTTTTTCCATCCCCTCACTTTCAGTCTGTATGTGTCCCTAGATCTGAAGTGGGTCTCTTGTAGATAGCAAATATATGGGTCTTGTTTTTGTATCCATTCACCCAGTCTATGTCTTTTGGTTGGAGCATTTAATCCATTTATGTTTAAGGTAATTATTGATAATGTATGTTCTTATTGCCATTTTGTTAATTGTTTTGGATTTGTTTTTGTAGGTCCTTTTTCTTCCCTTCCTCTTTTGTTCTCTTGTGATTTGTTGACTAACTTTAGTGTTGTGTTTGGATTCCTTTTTCTTTTTTTGTGTGTATCTATTATAGATTTTCAGTTTGCAGTTACCATGAGGATTTGATATAGCAGTCTGTATATAAGCAAGATTGTGTTAAGTTGCTGGTCTTTTAATTTCAGATGCATTTCCAATATCCTGCATTTGTGCTCTCCTCACAATTGCTGATTTTGATATCAAAGTTGTGTGCAGATGATTTCCTACCTTTACTGTATCTTTACCTTTACCGGTGAGCTTTTCCATTTGTAATTTTTTGGTTTCTAGTTGTGGCCTTTTCTTTTCCACCTAGAGAAGATCCTTTAGCCTTTGTTGCAAAGCTGGTCTGATGGTGCTGAATTCTCTTAGCTTTTGCTTGTCTGTAAAGCTTTTGATTTCTCTGTCGATTCTAAATGAGAGCCTTGCTGGATAGAGTATTCTTGGTTGTAGGTTCTTCCCTTTGATCACTCTAAATATATCATGCCACTCCCTTCTGGCCTGCAGAGTTTCTGCTGAGAAATCAGCTGAAAACCTTATGGGAGTTCCCTTGTACATTATTTGTTGCTTTTCCTTTGTTGCTTTTAATATTTTTTCTTTGTCTTTAATTTTTGTCAATTTGATTACTATGTGTCTTGGCATGTTCCTCCTTGGGCGTATCTTGCCTGGGACTCTCTGCACTTCCTGGACTCAGGTGACTATTTCCTTTTCCATGTTAGGGAAGTTTTCAGCTATTATCTCTTTGAATATTTTCTCAGGTCCTTTCTCTCTCTCTTCTCCTTCTGGGACCCCTATAATGTGAATGTTGGTGCATTAAATGTTGTCCCAGCGATCTCTTAGACTGTCCTCATTTCTTTTCATTCTTTTTTCTTTATTCTATTCCACCGCAGTGATTTCCACCATTCTGTCTTCCAGCTCACTTACCTGTTCTTCTGCCTCAGTTATTCTGCTACTGATTCCTTCTAGTGTATTTTTCATTTCAGTTATTGTATTGTTCATCTCTGTTGGTTGTTCTTTAGTTCTTCTAGGTCCTTGTTAAACATTTCTTGTATCTTCTTGATCTGTGTCTCCATTCTTTTTCCAAGATTGTGGATCATCTTTATTACCACTACTGTGAATTCTTTTTCAGGTAGATTGCCTATCTCCACTTCTCTTAGTTGTTCTTCTGGAGTTTTATCTTGTTCCTTCATCTGGAACATATTCCTCTACCATCTCATTTTGTCTAACTTTCTGTGATTGTGGTTTCTTCCACAGGCTGCGGGGTTGCAGCTTTTCTTGCTTCTGCTGTTTGCCTCCTGGTGGATGAGGCTGTCTAAGAGGCTTGTGCAGGCTTCCTGGTGGAAGAGACTGGTACTTACCCACTGGTGGGTGGAGCTTGCTCTTGTCCCTCTGGCAGGCAGGGATGTGTCAGGGGATGTGGTTTATTGGACAGATGTGTGTTCAGGAAGACTTTAAGCAGCCTGTCTGCTGTTGGGTGGGGCTGTGTTCCCACCCTGTTGGTTGTTTGGCCTGAGGCGTCCCAGCACTGGAGCCTACAGGCTGTAGAGTGGAGCCAGGTGTTGGTGAGAAAATGGCGGCCTCCAAGAGGGCTCACACCAGTGAGTACTCCCCAGAACTGCTACTGCAAGTGTCCTTGTCCCTGCAGTGAGCCAGAGCCTCCCCTCCACCTCCACAGGAGACCCTCCAATACTAGTAAGTAAGTCTGGTCCAGTCTCTTATGAGGTCACTGCTTTTTATCCTGGGTCCTGGTATGCACAAGACCATGTGTGCACCCTCCAAGAGTGGAGTTTCTGTTTCCCCCAGTCTTGTGGAATTCCTGCGATCAAACCTTGCTGGCCTTCAAAGCCAGATTCACTGGGGGCTCCTCCTCCCATTGCCAGACCCCAAGCTGGGGAGCCTCATGTGGGGCTCAGAACTTTCACTCCTGTGGGAGAACTTCTGTGGTATAATTATTTTCCAGTTTGTGGGTCGCCCACCTGGAGTGTATGGGACTTGATTTTATCATGATTGCACCCCTACTACTGTCTCATTGTGGCTTCTTCTTTGTCTTTGGATGTAGGGTATCTTTAGCACTTTTTTGTTGATGGTTGTTCAGCAGTTAGTTGTGATTTTGGTGTTTCCATAAGACGAGGTGAGCTCATGTCTTTCTACTCTGCCATCTTGTCTCCTTCACCCAAAGTTCCTTATAGTCCCAAAGTTCCTTGTAAAATTTTAAAAAATATTTGTTGAATGGATGGTTCAAGAAAGAAAGGAATGAATGTAAGGCTGGCCTTATCTGAGAAGTTTTTAAAATTCAGAGCCAGGAAAAGATTTGCTTCTCTTGAGGAACTATGCTTCCTACTTTTCTTTGTCCAAAAAAAAAAAAAATTACCTTTTCCTCTTTGCCCAGGTTGCAAGGAACCTTAGGACCGAATCTGAAATTCAAACATGGCAACAATGTCAGCCTCAGTGGTTAGCCGAGTCCCATCTCCTTGATCCCAGTGTTGCTAGTTTTGTATTGAATTACATTAGTTTTACAATGGTAAATCACGTCAATGCTTCCGTAGAATTATATGGTCTATTAATAAATTCAGTAAATACTTCTGGTGAAAGAATTTTTATAGAGGAACAGTGAGCATTTTTCAATGGTATGGATTTAAAGTCTGGCCCAAGCAATGCTGCTATAAGTCCACCCCACATTCTGGAGAACCCCCTCCTTTTGTGAGGCACCTGGCAAGAGGCTTGTCAGTGGCTGTTAGCAACTCCAGGATTTGTTGAACAGCTTGGGGGGAAAAAGAACATTTTCCACTGCAGTTTTAAGTATCAGAAGTACCACTATGTTCCCATGCTTATCTTTCCCATCTCCAAGGTCATTTGGGAAAAATGCAACACACTCACCAGTAAAGGCAAGAAGGCCCAGAAGTAGCCACAGCACAGACATATTGATGACTTGGCACTGCAGATCCTAAAATGATTTTAAAATAGAAATCAGCTCAAAGGTGTGAAGATATCAATTGTTGTCATAACATTATGTAGTGTTTCTATGGAAAGGAGTGAAAAGAATCAATGTGTGTCCCCCTGTCTGAACTAAGAAAATTAATTATTTGAATCATAATGAAATAAGCCAGAGTGGGACATGTGCTCCATCCATCCTTTTAATTAGCTTAAAAATGATGAGACTCCTGCTTAGCCCACAGGGACTCAACATACTGTCGAGTTATCAAATACAGGTTCTTTCAAGAAACCAAGATACTTTGATTCTCAACACTGAGAAAGATGGTGATCAGACTGCAGATCTTGAAAAGCCAATTTCTGATGCATGTGCCTTATCCCAATAGCCTCTTCATTATCAAAAGATAATACCAAAAGTAGAATTTCTTCTCAGTGCTTCTCTTACTTTGGGTTCTTTTTCCTTCAGTTAAGAGGAAAGGTTATGCTCTCCTTGGGTGCCTTGCCATAGTCTTTGCTTTGGTTAGAAGAAGGAGCTGGAAGACATTCCCCACTGCTCTAAGCCCCCAGCCTGGGAATCTCAGACCCCTTTGGTCACCTTGAGCCATGTATCCCATTCTCCCTCTGTAGGACTCCTAGGCAGGAACAAACCTGGGCCAGAGCCTGGGGAGACCAATAAACAGGCTATTTCCACCAGCAAAGTCAAATCCTCATGAAGTCAGGTCATGATCAGGGGTCCAGGATTGAACTCATAAGGGGGTCAGCAGACAAGAGATCGGACAACTGGTCACCATCAAGCACTTGCTCTCAAATACTTTCTCATCCCAGCCATTCCTCTAATCACCTTCCTCGTGTACAAACAGCCCTGGTTCCCCCACTAGCTACCAAATGAATACACAAATGCCACCCAGAATAGCTTGCCGCTGACCCCAGGGGATGCCTGAGGAGCCAGCCACCTGCCCCCAAAGCCTCCACCTTCCACAAGCCCCTCCCACTCCAGGCTGCTCCCATGATCTCCCTTGGTCAGCTGAGCTTGGCTACGATCCTTTTGAGTTATTACTATCATTACAAGTAGGGTGTGTATATAAGTATGTACTCGGCACTTTCATAATGCTTTTCTCATCTCTTTTGTTTGAAGGTTAGTATTGTGGGTGGTTCCTTCCAAACACCCAGGAAGAGAATATGTCAAGATGAAGAAGAGGTATTAAGGAAGTCATTTGAATTAACAAAAAGCCATGCTTTTTGTTTTCCTTCCCTACAACATTGAGATGGTCTATCTGATTTCCCTTAGTTGAGTAGAAAATGTCATGCCCAGTCCAGAACAACAGAAAGATACAGGAACTTGGAATTTTAGCTGTGTTTACAGGAACTCTCAGATTCAATCACCTAACAGGAATCACCCACTGAGCCCCCAGCACTGAATGAGAGAGGACACTCTGTCCCAGGAAAAAGAGCAGAGAAAGAGCCATGTAGGTACAGGAAAAGCTCATAGTTTCATGAAAGTATATATTTACAGAGGCTTCCCACCGGCTTTATGGAAAGGACCCATCAGAAAAAAGGACTGCTTGCATCCAGATGCAAAACCCAGAGCATTTTACTCTTTGTACTGCTTCTCCAGGGAACAAAAATACTTCTTGGAAACACAAGTGGAAAAACTTAGCTTTTACTGCAACATGAAAGCTTGTTTCATTTTCCAAGCATGGAACTAAATGTCTGTGTTGCGTAAGCACTTGAATGAAAAGAGTCTGTGTAAATACATGTGCCAAGGACTTAGGAACACAGAGTTACTTTGTTTTTTTTTTTTCAATTACATCAGGAAAGAGCAAGAAGTGACAATAAGACATCAACATAGCATATCGAAGGAACACAAACTCTGTGACCCAACTTTCCAGGTGCCAAAAAGGAGTTCAGAAGGGAGTGTTGAGGCGTCACTGGTGTGTGTGTGGGGAGAGTCCATCAGTCACCCAGGACCGATCCGGTCAAACCCCTGTGGCTCCAGACACTTGGAACCATTATCGAAACGTCAGGTCAGTCCAGCACCGTGTTCATGATGCCAAGCACAGCATCCGCTGCAGCATCCCTCTTCTCCCTTTCTGGAGAGCAAAACTGTGACAGACAGCATGGGGGTGTCAAGGTGGAGGGCACGCTGGAAACTGACAGCCTGAACACCATGTGGGGCCAGTTCAGGTTCCTGGTGGCCTCCACTCACCCTTCCTCCACTGAGCACTTTGTAATTCTCAAAGCAGTGTTTAGATTTGTAAGGCGTCGTGGACCATTTCCTCCTCAGTTAAACAATGTTTCTGGAAAAGGTGGAAATAAAGGTCTTTGGTCTTTGTAGTTCTCTCACAAGAGAACCCCCATTCCTTTTCCATGAATGTTCTCCCAGATTTTCCCCACAAACCTTGAACCATAGGCATCCCAGGTCCTTAGGGTCCTCCAACCAGCCTGGAAAAGGTGCCGTGTTAACATCCTAAGGTGCTGGGAGATGGAGGTGGCCCTTCCCCATCGTGCCCCACCCCACTTGGTCCTGGAAGCATTGAGAACTGCTCTCTACACACGCACCAGGCAGGTCTCCTCTGCTCCACGTTGTACTGCCACCCTGACCCTGGTTTTATTGCTAACTCAGCTTTCTTGCTTGCTCCCTGTGGACTGAAAGGCCTTTCCAGTAGCATCACATCTTAGCCATATCCCCTCTTGCTCTCCCTCCTCACACACACCCTAGCATTGCCCCGCAGACTGCTGTGCACCAACAGGCCTTAAATGAAAATAACAGCAATGACAGTCACATACATAAAATGTTTCTGCCACTAGGACCACATTTTCTTGAGAAAAATCTAACTTTCTAGAGTCAAATATAAGGCTCCTTTTAAACTCACTTTTTGCAGAGTTGCATTTTCACATGGTCCATGAAAATATATATTTACTGAATTTGGATTGTGAGCAAGGATTGCCAGCCTGGAAGTTTCGATCTCTTCACTCTCTGCAGGTAAATCCTTTCCTGGTTGAGAGAAACCTGGGACGGAGTTCCTTCTCTCCCTTCGGCCTCTGTGCCTGCTTTCCTCACTTTGCCCATCTGGGATTCCCGGAGTTGGGAACTCCAGGAAGGCTCCTCTCGCAGTGCGAAGGACTGTCCCAGGAATATCCCGTTCTGAACAAAGATCAAATCTAAGAGACCATGGTCTCTCTTCCATCCAAGACTCTTGAAGCCTGTCTAGCCTTTGACTCTGCCAAGTTTAAGCTGTTAGACTTGTTGGCCTTAGATCTTCCACAGCCTCCAGAGAAGATAGGAGCTTGTTATAGAAGCGTCATTTAAGGTGGGTGGGGTTAATGAAATAGGAGGGAGCCTGAGGGCGGGGGAGAGGTTACATCTGGAAAAACATAAACACCTCTGTCCTTTGGCTTTGAATTCACAAAGAACACATCTCATTTGGCCTGTAACAGTTCCCATTAAATGTACACATGTTTCTGTTCTCCCATTCTTTCTTTCGCCCATGCTCACAAATCCAAAAGTAACTATATACTTGAATTAAAAGAAATCTAAACATGTATAAGTATTGTAAAAAAAAAAAATCATTCTATCATCTACATAATCTTTTATAACTTGCATTTTCCTTGCAAGGTTCTTGAGTTTTCTCTGACTCCAACTTTTCTTATTTACTTAGCAGCAGAGACACAGTCATTATCAGTTGATCACCGCATCCTGGACTTTTCATGCTAAATAGGCCTGGGCAGAGTTCCACTGCTCACCTGTTTTCAGTGAGCTCTTGTGCTCAGAGACCATAAGCCCATCACCCCTTATATAGAGTCCCTGGCCTGCTGCCTCTTTCAAAAAGTGTTGACTTCACCCTCTTACTAAGAGATTTATGGCTAAGTCTTACAAATTATAAAGACTTTGAACTTATATAGGGCCTTTTATTCAAGAACGTCCTGACATTTTGCAAACATTAAGCAATATTATTTCCTGCCACACCTCAGAGGGCACATCATAGTTATATTCATTTTGACATTTCCTGGTCCTACACTTGTTTTTATTTGCACCAGTTTCTGGGAATGGGGCCAGGTAGGAAGGGAGGAAGGGAGGGAGGGCGGAAGGAACTGAATCTGGAGTGTTAGAAACTCTTATTCTTGGTGTGTATTTCAGGCAAGCAGAGCCACATCTTAGGCTGAATGATGCTCTTTTATACATCTAATACCTACAGTTTGTTCCTAAATGTCTACCCCAATAAATACTTCAAGAAGGTTTATATGAGATTTCCAGGAAGGACTCCTTGCCCCAGATTGCCCAAGGGATGAGTTCCATAACTAAAAGAAGGAGCCTCCTCCACCACCATGCCTGATGCCGCAGCTCTACTGAATGGCTTGATTTCCCCCAAGCAGCCCCATCATTTGCTCCATGCCTATGGACAGGCTCATCCCTCTGGCAGAAATGCCCTTGGGGACAGGACTGTGTCTCATTTGTCTTTACAACCCTAGCACCTAACACCCTGCCCAACACATATGAGATACTCAATAAAACCCATGGAGTAAATGGGTTGCGCATTGGCTGACTTGTTGCTAATCTGTCTCCTCTGCATCCCCTGCCTTCTCCTGGGTCCCCTGCCCTGCCACACCTGGAATGTGTGAGAGCAGTGAACTTGGCGGCTTCATTCATGACTGAGTCCTCAGAGACCAGATCAGAGCCTGGCACGTTGTGTGTGTTCGGTAAATATTTGTTGAATCAGTCAATGCATAAAGAATCTTCAATCTCACCCAGCAAGGTTCAGATCGGTTCTCCAACCCCACGTCCCAGGTTGGTTTCCATGCTGCCTGGTAGGTATTTCAGCCGAAAACAACTTGAGAGCAAGGACTGGGTCTTTTCTCCTATATCTCCTAAATGGCACATAAGAGGTATTCGGTAGATGTTGATAGAATGAATAAATGAACCAAAGGATATTTATGACTTGGGGAAGTCACTGACTCCGTATTTGCAGCTCAGACTTTGGGGACTGGAATTTCCTAGTTCACTCCCCATGGCGGAGGTGGTGAGGTTACGAGAAGACAGGGCACTCTGAGCAAGGATCCAAACCCAGAGACCAGGAGTTCCTGAACTTTACATCTGGGGACAGGGTGTGAGAATGCTGGTCTCCTCTCTGTTGTTGGCAGAGTTGGGATAAAAAAGCAGATAAATAATGTACCCCACTAGAAGCCATATCCCTACCAAACAATGGAATCCTTTCTCTTTATTTTGTCTACCAAGGTCTAGTACACACCAACGACAACTCATTTATTAGAGTGTGTGAAAATTCGGGAAGGCCCTGGCCCCATCTGCAAAAACACCACGTCACCAGGGCCAATCAAACCCAGTGCCGAGGAAGCACATCAGCATCCTGGAAGTTTCTCCCGTGGTTGGCAACCAGCATGTTGCCTGGCAACAGCTCCACGGAAGTGAGGCACACCAATTCCCTCAGGCTCATTCAGTCCTCAGCTACTCCGTATGAACAACCTCCCTTTCAAAGACCTGGCAGACACCCAGTGGGGAAGCTGGGGCGGAGTGGGGGTGAGGGCGGGTATTGAAAAGAAAGCTTGTTGCGCCTGTTCTTAAGTGAGACTAAATATTAGAAACAGCTGAAGATATTCCCTGCCATGCCCCATACAATTCTGACACCAATTCTGAGGTGTGTGTGTTTTTCCGTCCCAAACAGTTCTGTGACACCAGCTGAGTCCTATAATTTAACTCAATTCTGACACTATCTACCTGGAAATCGTATCAGATCCCAAAGATTAAGGTCTCAGTCCTATAAGACTGCCCTCCACCCCCACCTCCAACTTCAGAAGCCAATTGTAAGTCCAGGTTGCACCTGGGCTTCTGACCTACCAGCTGTAGATCAGAAGTTCCAACGACCTCTCCTTGGGTTCCGTTAATTTGCTAGCATGGGTCACAGAACTCAAGAGAACCTTATACTTACTAGATTACCTATTTATTTCAAAGGATATAACTCAAGAACAGCCAGATGGGAGAGAGGCTGTGGGGCAAGGGATGGGGAAGGGGTGCAGAGCTCCCATGACCTCTCTGGGACCACTCTCCCCACATCCCCACATGTTCACCAACTCAGAAGCTCTCTGAACCCTCTCCTCTTGGGTTTTATGGAGGCTTCATTGCAGAGGCAGGATTGATTAAATCATTGGTTATTGGTGACTGAACTCAAGCTTCCGCCCCTCTCCCCTCCCAAGTAGAGGGGTGGGATTGAAAGTTCCAACCCTAAAATCACCAGATTGGCTGCACTGGCGACCAGCCCCCATCCTTAGGGGCTTTCATTAAAATAGCAAAAGACGACTTTATGGTTCTCACCGCTTAGGAAATTCTGAGGGTTTTAGAAGCTCCGTGCAAGGAAGGGGACAAATGGAGAGACCAAGCTAGGAACCCAGGCTTAGGCTAAGAGCCAAACCTGTTTCCCCCTAGGTGCTGCTCCAGGTGGCATTTGGTCCTGAAGTTCTGGACAGTCTCTTATAGGCAGGGGCTTCCTGGACTCTTCTGTCCAGTCTCTGCCCTCCTCAGTGTTTGACCTTTCCACCACTGTCAGTCCTGAGTGGAGCTCCTGTCTTTGGTTGCTATTCACGTCTCTGGGAAATGGCTTCTCACGGACCCCGCTGATTCTTCGATGACTTCTAACTCCTCCCACCCTAAGAATCCCCGTGACCTAAGAGGGCATTTTCCAAAAATCCTCCTGGACACCGCAGAAAAAAATGACAGGTATGTACTATTGTACACGTCAGAGTCCAGGAATGCTCCTTGTGGCATTTTATAAGAGGTGGCTGGCTGGATAGGGCAGATGCTGTGTTGTGCTCTGCTAATATTTCCCAGGGGAAAACTTGGCAGCTCTTCTTGCCCTCCCCTGAGGGAGGGCACACAGGCTGGTCCCAGACACAGGCTTGAGGTGCAGTCTAACAGAATGTGCCCCATAGATACCGGGTGTGGCCTACACTCACTTGGTGGGCAAGCTGAAGAGGGGTTTCCTGTTTCCGCATCCTGGAAAGCTCTTGTTAGTGTTTTTCTAAGAACAAAGGAAGGAACTGATCTGATCTGATGTGCACCTATAGAACCTTTATACTCATTTGAAGAGACCCTACAGTCATATGAACCTTATCACTGCTCTTTATCATAGATTATTCAAAACACCAGGGACAATAAAATCTATGCGATTTTTTTTCATACACTGAACACAGAACTTGTGGATGATTTTTTCTATTTCTTTTCACAGTCTATGATGCCATCCTCAGAAACAGAAGTCTAGATGTAGTCAAGCATTCTCATTGCAAAAGACCATATCTTCTAGTTTTCATTAAGGTCAACGTGACAGTGGAAAGATACGATTGAATTTTCAGCATGGTAAAAGTTTGACTACCTAAAACTGTCAGATGGAAAAAGGTGCCATGTCTAATTATACTGCTGGTTGCTGAAAGGAAAACTCAAAACCTTGCTGCTTTTCTTGTCAGTGATCGCCAGAAGAAGAAGAGTATTTTGATCAATCTTGCTCACAAGACGCCTCCTGCCAGCTCTGGGGTTCAGAAAGAATTGACTTATTCTTACTAGTTAAACCCCAGTTCATTGAGAGGTTCTACCATGTTTGCTTTTTGGGGGGGGGAAAAATCTTCTATTTTGCATTCCTTCTTTTTAATCTTTGGCCTGGCACATCCCTAAGTTGTGAAATCTCCTTGTGTGTTAAGAGCAGTGTTTTAATACCAATTTATAAACGTGCGAGTACTTATATAAATTTAGACATGTAAATGCATGTCTTTTATTGGCTTTCCTCTCATACCTAATAAAATCTCCAAGAGAAATACTTCTCAATTGTCAAAAACTTCTATTACATGGACCTGAAACTACTTTTGTCTGAAAGTATTAGGGAGATGATCTATGAATGAAGGCTGGATCTTTAATTTGTTTCAGATTACTTCTAGTTTACATGAAGAAAAAGAATAATTGGGGATTTGAATTATGAACCAGACATAGGTACTTTTGTACATTTTCTATTTATATTCATATGATGCCTTTTCTCCAGTAAGTGTGAAATAAAATATTGACCCCGTGTAACAAATACAATACAAAAACAAGGCAAATAATAAATGCCTAGGCTGGCTAGGGAGAAAAGCAATTCCAGGAAGCAAGTAACAACCATATTCCTTTTAAAATATTTCTGTCCATCCATTACATAAGTATTTACTTAGTACCCACAATGTGCCAACCACTGGGTTTATGCCAGGAATAAAAAGTTGAATAAGACACAACCTCTGCCCTCAAGAAGCTCACTGCCAGGTATTTACTGATATTTTTCTGACTTCTGTTGGGCCAAGGGGCTAAATTCCTGGTTCCCCCTGGAGCAAACATCCAACCTCTCATGTACAGACCATAAAACTCCATAGGATCCATTAGCCACCCTGAAACAAACTGATGAAGTAACTCTAAGTTCTTTATTGTCCACAGGCATAGAATTGTGAGACCAATAAAACTGTCTTATTCAGGAACCAATAAAATTCTTAGATGCTGTGACTCATGCAGTTTGTCTCAAATATCCCAAATGTGGAAACCTGCCCAAGGGATCACTGGGTCAGACCTCACAGTGGTGAATCACTTCCCAGGGTATCAGATACTTTCACACAGGCTATAATAGCACCCTTATGATGTATAAAGCAGGCATAATCATTACCCATATTTTACAGTTGAGGAAACTGTGATCCTCAACAATGAAATGACTTAGATGACCAAATCAGCAAGGAGCCAAAGATCAGGTTAGGTAGACTTGTTTGCCTACAATTTCATGTCCTGTAACTCCCCAGAGAGGATAGAGTTCCTCTCTTTAATGGGATCTCTGGGGAGTACCGTGATTTGGGAATCAGCATCAGTCAAGGCCACGGAAGTTTGCCTATAATGTGGGGAACAATGGCCCACCATGGTCGTATAGAGGTGATTGTCCTCCGGCGGTGGCTGGGATCCCAGGGGTATGATGCTTCCCTAGCAAGGCTGAGGAGATTGCCATTGGTCAGGGAATGCCATTGGTCAGGTGAGGGAATGGAGCACAGTGTCCTGTGCCTTGGGGATTTGCATTCAGGAATGGAGGATGTTGGATGCTCTGTACAGTCTCTATGGAAGAGCATGGAGCTCCCAGGGGTTATTACCCAAAATCTGATCGTGGGGGAAGCCCAGGTCATGGAGTCACCAATATCAGGTCCTGGGTGACCCTGGAAAATCTGAGATGGAGGCTTATCTAAGTAGTAGGATTTGTTGCCTTGAGAAGTGAAGACCTGAGTCTTGGGGCCTCCTCATTAGCAGCCGATAATTCCAAGCCATCCAGGGCTTCTGTAATAGTGGCCACATGAGTAACCAAAGGGAATAAGAAGGTCCTATGGTCTGTAGCTAATCCCTTGAGAATAACTGCCTTGTGTCTGCATCAAAAGGAGCGTGCTCAGAGCTGGCTAGGGCTTCCCATCCACTGGTTCTGAATTAACTTTAACTTAGGCTGAGATGCACGAATTGGCTGTTCTATCTTGTGATTCCCCCAAATAATATATTATGGGATCCACTAGACTTGTGGAAATGAGTGTGTAATTGTGTTGTTCAATTCTAAAATTTCTATGTGATTCTTGGTATCTTTTAAATTTGTTTCTTTTGCTGAGACTTTCTATTTATCTGCTGAGACTCTAATTTTTTGTTTGTTTCAAATGTGTTTGTAATTGTTTGTTGAAGGGTTTAGAAATCTTTGTCAGATAAATCTAACATCTGTCTTCTGGGTATGGGCATCTACTGATTGTCTTCTTTCATTCAGTTGGAGATCTTACTGGTTTTTGGTATGAGTGATTTTTAGTTGAAACCTGGACATTTGAGGTATTATGTTATGAGACTCTGGATCTTATTTAAACCTTCTATTTTAGATAGCTCCCTCTGACACTGGTCCAACAGGGGAAGAGAGAGGTGCCATGTCTTTTTTTTTTTTTTTTTTTTCTTTTCCTTTTGGCCATGCCGTGGCATTCGGGATCTTAGTTCCCCTGACCAGGGATCGAACCCGTGCCCCCTGCAGTGGAAGCTCGGAGTCTTAACCACTGGACTGCCAGGGAAGTCCCAGAGAGGTGCCATGTCTTTCCTGCTAGGTGGGAATGAAAGTTTAGGCTCTCCACTCAGTTCCATTGACACCCGGTGTGTGTCATTACTGCGGTGCAGGGGTGGGGGGGTTGGTTCCCAACCAGGCCTCCGTTGACATCTCCCCAGCTGGGCAGAGTAAGAGTGCCCTGCTGCTCCCCTGACACTGGGTGCGGGTGGCCTCATTACCTCTGGGTGGTAAAGTCCTGATTCTCCATTAGACCTGCTCAGAATCACCTCTGTTGGAGAGAGGTGCTCATTACTGCCAGGTGGTAGTGGAAGTCCAGGTTCCTCGCTTGGTCCCCAGTGACACTGTGGTGAGAGCAGGACATTCATTAGCCGCATTGGGATGAAAGTCCCAGCTCCCTTCCTGACACCACAGCATAGGGAGGAATTGGGGCCCCCTGTTACAGCCCGGCGAGGGGGGAAGTCTAAGCTCCCCGTTCAGCCTCTGCTGCTGGGGGTGGGGCCACAGTTTTGTCTCTGGTGTTTGGAAAGACTAGAGCGGTGATTGTCTAAAGGTTGTCCGTCTTGCTAGGCTTCTCCTTTCCTGGTCCTTTGGTTGGACACAGCAGGCTTCTGTTGAGGTCTCTTGGGGCAGGGGAGGGAGTTTTTCCGGGCCCTTAGGTGTTTCCAGGTTAGTGGCTTCTTCAACTTCAAGTCTGTCATATATGAAGCAAAAAACAAACAAACAAAAGGAAAAAAAAAACAAAGCAAGAGAAAACAAACAAAACCCAGGGAACTCACTGCCATGTCATTCTTCGGGTCCTGAGCCAGCCTGCCTTCTTCTCTCAACCTTACAGTTTTCTTATGGGTTTTTTTTGTTTGTTTTTTGTTTTTTTTTAATTGAAGTATAGTTGATTTACAATATTGTGTTAGTTTCAGGTGTACAGCAAAGTGATTCACACACACACATGCATATATATGTGTATGTATATGTATATATATATATATATATAGCTGAATATATATAAAGATCCTTTTCCCTTAAAGGTTGTTAAGATATTGACTATAGTTCCCTGTGCTATACAGTAGGTTATTGTTGGTTATCTATTTTATATATAGTGGTGTATATATGTTAATCCCAACCTCCTAATTTATCCCTCTCCCCCAACTTTCTCCTTTGATAACCATAAGATTGTTTTCTATGTCTGTGAGTCTATCTCTGTTGTATAGATAATTTCATTTGTATCACTCTTTTTGGTTCCACATGTAAGTGATATCATATGATGGGTGTCTTTGTCTGGCTCGCTTCACTTGGTATGATAATCTCTAGTTCCATCCATGTTGCTGCAAAATGTTTTTTAAAATATATAAGGTCCAGGGTTTTTAGTTGTACTTAGAGGGAAAAGTAGGGAGCAGAGTGTCTATTCTACCTTCCCTGAAGCAAAGTCCTTCATTCACTTGCTTTTGAAAGAAAGGAAATTTTTTTCACATTAATATATTTTCCAAAAGGTGCTTTATTTATTTATTTATTATTTGGCCATGCCACGGGGCTTGCAGGATCTTAGTTCCTGACCAGGGATCAAACTCAGGCCCCGGCAGTGAAAGTACCGAGTTCTAACCACTGGACTGCCAGGGAATACCCAAAAGGTACTTTTTTAAAGCTTATTTTCACACTTAATATTATATTGCTAGGACCCATCCACATTGTGTATAGCTGCATTCCAGGCTTGGATGACTTCCAGTGCAGACTCGTGCTCAGTGCCCTGCACTGCCAGTGTAAGGCTGCCAGGTTCAGTTGACTGGCCACCTTGCCCATTCCTCGAAGCCATGGGCCCTGCAGAGATGATCCGTGACCACACAGCACAAACCCCATCGGTGGTGCTTTCATGGTCACTCCTTCCTCTTTTCCTTCAAAGATGGAGATCTGGGGAAACTTGGGCGCCCACAGAGGCAATAAGCCATGAATGTGGTCACTGGGGCGTTTGGAAATGACTTAGAAGGGTCGGGCCTTCCCAGGAAGGCCTGGAGAATCTTCTAAATTCTCTAGAAGAAAACTGCCAAAAGCTGATCAGTGTTGCTTTACTGGGAAATTAAGCTACAGTTTGGCTGATTTTATGATGTGGATCCCTAACAAAAATCAGGAGGCTCTGTTTTTAAAGGAGTAAAGAGGTGTGTGTGTGTGTGTGTGTGTGTGTGTGTGTGTGTGTGTGTGTGTGTGTGTGTGTGTATATATATATAATGTTTTCTGTTTGATTTTAAATGCACAAAAAAGTACTTAAGCTCAGTATTGGCTTATACATCATGAAATGTAACCTGGCCCATCCACACTAAAGACCATTTAAAAGTACCTGGTTATGAACCTATTTCTACCTCTCTAAACACAGACCCACTGTATCAAGACTCCTCAGGTCATATCTATAGCTTCTAGCGTTCATCACAGTTTATAGCCCTCCTGGAATTTAGATGTTAAATATCTGATTAACACCTTTTTGCTTGTGAGTCTAAATTCTAAATGCTCTTTTACCTCTATTATCCAGAAGCAAAATGATGCAGATGTTACAACAAGTCAGACAGAACTGGGATTCACTCCTTGTTCTACTGCTTTCTACCGCATGATCTTGGGCAAATTTCTGAGTCTGTTTCCTTGTCTGTAAAATGGGAATAAAAACAGTACCTGTTTCCTAGGGTTGTTGTGGGGATTGCTTGAGAGAAAATATCTGTAAAACGTCAGCACAGTATTAGCACAATTAATTTATCACAATGCCTGACATATAGATGTTAGTTGTCATAAAGGAAATATCCAACCATCATAAATTTTGAGAGATCTAATTGGCTTTATTCAGCAATTCATGAAGCAATTCACGAATCGGGCAGTCTCCAGTCTAGCACACAGAAAGGAGCTCCAAAGAACCATACAAGGTGAGAGATTTTTATAGACCAAAGTAAACAGGAACAAACAAGTTATCCTGGGCATTTGCTGATAGGTAAAAGCAGGGCTATTCCCTTATATGGAGCAAAGGAAGTCTTGGAGCACGTCGTTAGCTAACTTGTGCTGAGCAGGCAAGCACTGATTGGGTGACCTGACCTTTCCTTTTATGGGAGAGCTGAACATAGAAAAGCAGCATGAACCACTCCATCTTGGGCCTAATGAGGTCACTTTAACAGTTGTTAAGTAAAAATAGGTTGTTGGGAAGGTTAAATGGTATATAAATAATAAAAACATCTAGGACAATGCTAGATGCATATGTATATTCTATTTCTTTAGAGCAGTGGCTTTCAATAGCAGGTCGTTAGAGCCTCTTGGAGAGCTTTAAAAACATCAAGATGCCCGTGCCACATTCCAGGCCAATTACCTCAGAATCTCTGGGGGTTGGGCCCAGGCATCACTACTTTTTGAAGCGCCCCAGGTGTGGTGGGCAGAACAATGGCCTCCCAAAGAAGGCCAGGTCTTAATCCTCGGAACCTGTGACCTGTTTTCTGGATGTATGTTACCCGGCAGAAGGGAATCAAGGCAGCAGATGGAATTAAGGTTGCTCATCAACTGACCTTAAAATAGGCAGAATATTCTGGCTTATCCAGGTGGATCCAGTGTTCACAGGGGTCTTTAAATGTGACAGCGGGAGGCAGACGAGTCAGTGTCAGAGACTCTATCAGGCCTTGACGCTCAGGAAGACAGAGAGAAAAGGGCCCCGAGCCAAGGAATGAGGCAGCATCTAGAGGCTGGGAAAGACAAGAAAATGGATTCTCTATAGAGCGTCCAGAAAGACCACAGCCTCGCTGACACTTCAATTTGAGCGCAGTGAGAGCCCCGGGCTTCTGACCTCCAGAACTGTAAGGTAATAAATTTCTGTTGTTTTAGGCCACCAAGTGTGTGGTAATTTTTACAACAGCAACAAGAAACTGATACATGCAACCAAAGTTAAGAACCACTGCAAAAAGCAAACAAACAAAAAGCCCCGCTGCTGCAGAGTTTCTGTGGGCTCTCAGCCGTCATTGGCCAAAAATCTTTTCTCGAAATCTTTCTAGGAGTGTGGCTCTGCCTGAGAGGAAGGGGCTTGTCTCAACTGTTTCGCTGTTTCCGGTTCTTCTTTTTTATTTCTAAATTTTAAAACTTGAGATATGATTTACGTATAATATGGGAATTCCCTGGTGGTCCAGTGGTTAGGACTTTGCGCTCTCCCTGCTGAGGGTGTGGGTTAGGGAACTAAGATCCCGCATGCTACATGGCCAAAACAAAACAAACACAAAAAATTGTGTGTAATATCGTGTAAGTTTAAGGTGTATGTGTCGATTTGATACAATTATATAAGGCAATTTGATTACCACCATAGTTTTAGCTAACATCTGTATCATGTCACATACTTAGCATCTCTTTTTTTGTGCTAAGAACAATTCAGATCTAGTCTCTTAGCAACTTTCATGTAATACGGAAGTGTTGACTATAATCCCTGTACTGTGTGTTAGATCACCAGAGCTTATTCATCTTCTACTTCCAGGATTATACCCTTTAACATACATCTCCCAGATTCCCCTACCCACTAGCCCTTGGTAACCACCATTCTACTCTTCATTTTATAATTTTGGCTTTTTTAGAGTGCACATGTAAGTGATATCATATATTATAATATTTGTCTTTGTCTGGCTTATCTCACTCAGCATAATGCCCTCAAGATCCATCCATGTTGTTGAAATGGCAGGATTTCCTTCTTTCTCTTGGCTGAATAATATTCCATTGTGTGTTTGTATACATACATATATAAGGTATATGTGTATGTCTCACCTTCTTTATCTATTGACGGACACTTAGGTTGCTTTCATATCCTGGCTATTGTGAATAATGCTGCAAAAAGCATGAGATTACAGATATGTTTTTTTTTTTAAAGGAATTCCTTTTATTTTTATTTATTTATTTATTTTTGGCCGTGTTGGGTCTTCGTTTCTGTGCGAGGGCTTTCTCTAGTTGCGGCGAGTGGGGGCCACTCTTCATCGCAGTGCGCGGGCCTCTCACTATCACGGCCTCTCTTGTTGCGGAGCGCAGGTTCCAGACGCGCAGGCTCAGCAGTTGTGGCTCACGGGCCTAGTTGCTCCGCGGCATGTGGGATCTTCCCAGACCAGGGCTCGAACCCATGTCCCCTGCATTAGCAGGCAGATTCTCAACCACTGTGTCACCAGGGAAGCCCCCAGATATGTTTTTGATACCCTGTTTTCATTTCCTTTATATCTATACCTAGAAGTGGGATTGCTGGATCATATGGTAGTTCTATGTTTATTTTTTTGAGAAAACTCCATACTGTTTTCCATAGCGGCTGCACCAGTTTACATTCCTACCAAGAGTGTAAGAGCGTTCCCTTATCTCTACATCTTTGCCAACATTTGTTATCTCTTGTCTCCTTGGTGATAGCCATTTTAACAGGTAAAAGGTGATACCTCATTGTGATTTTGATTTGCATTTCCCTGATGATTAGTGATGAGCACCTTTTCATGTGCCTGTTGGCCACTCAGATGTCTTCTTTGGACATTTGGAAAAATGTCTATTCAGTTCCTCTGCCCATTTTTTAAATTGGATTGTTTTCTTGTTATTGAGTTGTATGATTTTTTCAATATATTTTGGATATTAACCCCTTATCTGATATACGGTTTGTAAATATTTTCTCCTATTCCATAGGTTGTTTTTTCATTTTGTTGAGGTTTCTTTTGCTGTGCAGAAGCTTTTTATTTTATTTTATTTTTAAATTTTTAAATTTTTATTTATTTTTGGCTGCGTTGGGTCTTCGCTGCTGCGCACAGGCTTTTCTCTGGTTGCAGCGAGCGGGGGATACTCTTCGTTGTGGTGCACAGGCTTCTCGTTGCAGCAGCTTCTCTTGTTGTGGAGCACAGGCTCTGGGCACGCAGGCTTCAGTAGTTGTGACACACAGGCTCAGTAGTTGTGACTCGTGGGCTCCAGAGCGCAGGCTCAGTAGTTGTGGTGCACGGGCTTAGCTGCTCCGCAGCATGTGGGATCTTCACGGACCAGGGTTCGAACCCGTGTCCCCTGCATTGGCAGGCGGATTCTTAACCACTGCGCCACCAGGGAAGCCCCTATGCAGAAGCTTTTTAGTTTGATGTAGTCCCACTTCTTGATTTTTGCCTTTGTTTTTTGTGCTTTTGGTGTCCTATCCAAAAAAATCGTTGCCAAGACTGATGTCAAGGAGCTTCTGCCCTATGTTTTCTTCTAGGAGTTTTACAGTATCAGGTCTTATGTTTAAGTCTTTTATCCTACATACAAACAAGTTCCATTCCAAGATCACGTTCGTAAAGTCCAATTTGTTTGTAAGTCCAACAAAGTTAGCCAAAGGTACCCAACTAACACAATCAGCTATATAGTACTGTACTGTAATAGGTTTCTAATACTTTTCACACAAATAATACATAAAAAACAAACACAAAAAATAAAACATTTAAAATCTCACAATGCAGTACCTTGAAAAGTACAGTAGTACAGTACAAGGGCTGGCATCCAGGGGCTGGCATCGAGGGAACAGACAAGAAGAGTTACTGACTGAAGGAGGGAGAGGAGGTGGGAGATGGTAGAGCTGAAGGATTGTCAGCAATAGGAGACGGAGGGCAAGCTGCAATTTCACTCACACCAGACGTGGATGGCACATGTTCTGGTTCCTTGCTGGATTCAAGTCCATCTACCCTCTTGAAAAAACAATCCAGTGATGTCTGAGTAGTAGCTTTTTTTTTCTCGTCATAGACGACATGGTAGCACTGGATTACATTCTGAACGGCTGCTGCAACCTTCGTATACCGTTCTACATTGGGGTCCTGTGCCTCAAAAACTAACAGGGCCTCCTCAAATAAAGAAAATCCCCTTGCCATTTTCTGCATCATGAATCTCTTCAGTTCTTCAGTTACTTCTTCCTCTTGTCTCTCTTCGTCCTTTCTCTGGGCACATTCCCATCTTTGAAAGTTCACAACTTGAAGGTTCGTCTGTAGGGGACTTAACGGTATTTCAAGTTTATTTTGGTGAGTTGTGTAAGGTAAGGATCCAATTTCATTTTTTTGCATGTTTTCGAAACACCATTTGTTGAAGGGACTATCCTTTCCCCACTCAGTGTTCTGACCCCCTGTCAAGTAGTTGACCGTACATGCAGGGGTTTATTTCTGAGCTCTCTATTCAGTTCCATTGGTCTATGTGTCTGTTTTTTATGCTAGCACCATACTGATATAATTCTTATAGCTTTGTAGTATAGTTTGAAATAAGGAAGCGTGATACCTCCAGTTTTCTTCTTTCTCAGGCTTGCTTTGGCTGTTCAGAGTCTTATGGGGTTCCATAAAAATTTTAAGATTGTTGTTTCTATTTTTGTGAAATATGCCATTGGAATTTTGATAGAATTGCATTAAATCTATAGATGGCTTTGGGTGGTATGGGCACTTTAACAATATTATTTCTTCTCATCCATGAACACAGTATCTCTTTCCGTTTTTCACATTGTCTTCACTTTCTTTTATCAAAGTCTTGTGGTTTTCGCTGTCCAGCTCTTTCATTTCCTTGATTAAATTTATTCCTAGGTATTGTTTTTGATACTGTTGTAACTGGGATAATTTTCTTTATTTCTTATTCACATATTTCATTGTTAGTATATAGAAACATAACTGATTTTTTAATCTTATTTATTGAAGTATAGTTGATTTACAATATTGTGTTAGTTTCAGGTGTACAGCAAAGTGATTTTGTTTTATTTATATATAGAGAGATAGAAACATATATGTGTGTGTATATTTTTTTCGATTCATTTCCATTCTAGGTTATTACAAGATATTGAATACAGTTCCCTGTGCTATACAGTAAATACTTGTTTATCTATTTATTTATGGTAGTGTGTATCTTTTAATCCCATCCTCCTAATTTTTCCCTCCCCCCCTTCCCCTTTGGTAACCATAAGTTTGTTTTCTATGTCTGTGAGTCTGTTTCTGCTTCATAAATAAGTTCATTTGTACTGTTTTTTTTTTTTAGATTCCACATATAAGCGATCTCATATAATATTTGTCTTTCTCTGTCTGACTTCACTTAGTATAATAATCTCTAGGTCCATCCATGTTGCTGCAAATGGCATTATTTCATTTTTTTATGTCTGAGTAATATTCCATTGTATATATATACACCACATCTTCTTTATTCATTCAACTGTTGATGGACATTTAGGTTGCTTCCTTGTCTTGGCTATTATAAATAGTGCTGCTATGAACACTGGGGTGCATGTACCTTTTCAAAGTATAGTTTTCTCTGGATTTATGCACAGAAGTGGGATTCCTGGATCGTATGTTAACTCTATTTTTAGTTTTTTAAGGAACCTCCATACTGTTTTCCACAGTGGCTGCACCAATTTACATTCCCACCAACAATGTAGGAGGGTTCCCTTTTCTCTAGCATTTATTATTTGTAGACTTTTTGATGATGGCCATTCTGACTGGTATGAGGTGATACCTCACTGTAGTTTTGATGTGCATTTCTCTAATAATTAGAGATATTAAACATCTTTTTATGTGCTTGTTGGCTATCTGTGTGTCTTCTTTGGAGAAATGTCTATTGAGGTCTTCTGCCCATTTTTTGATTGGGTTCTTTGGTTTTTTGATATTGAGTTTTGTGAGCTATTTGTGTATTTTGGAAATTAAGTCCTTGTCAGTTGCATTGTTGCAAATATTTTCTCCCAGTTTATAGATTGTCTTTTTGTTTGTTTCCTTTGCTGTGCAAAAGCTTCTAAGTTTGATTAGGTCCCATTTGTTTATTTTTTCTTTTACTTCTTCTGCCTTGGGAGATTGATCTAAGAATATATTGCTATGATTTATGTCAAAGAATGTTTTGCATATGTTCTCGTCTAGGAGTTTTATGGTGTCATGTCTTAGATTTAAGCCATTTTGAGTTTATTTTTGTGTGTGGTGTGAGGGAGTATTCTAACTTCGTTGATTTACATGTGACTGTCCAGCTTTCCCAACACCACTTGCTGAAGAGACTGTCTTTTCTCCATTGTATATTCTTGCCTCCTTTGTCGAAGATAAATTGACCATAGGTGTCTGGGTTTATTTCTGGGCACTCTATTCTGTTCCATTGATCTGTATGTCTGTTCTTGTGCCAATACCATGCTGTCTTGATTACTCTGAAGTCTGGAAGGGTTATGCCTCCAGACTTTATTCTTTTTTCTTCAGGATTGCTTTGACAATCCTGGGTCTTTTGTGGTTTCATATAAATGCTAGGATTATTTGATCTAGTTCTGTGAAAAATGTCATGGGTAACTTGATAGGGATCACATTAACTCTGTAGATTACTTTGGGTAGTATGCCATTTTAACTATATTAATTCTTCCAATCCAAGAGCATGGGATATCTTTCCATTCCTTTGAATAATCTTTGATTTCCTTTATCAATGGAAACATAACTGATCTCTGTATGTTGGGTTTTTTTGTTTTTGTTTCTTTGTTTGTTTGTTTGTTTTGTATCCTGCAACGTTACTGATTTCATATAGTTCCAACAGTTTTTTGGTTGACTCTTTAGGATTTTTTTTTTTTTGGCCACGCTGCAGCATACGGGATCTTGGTTCCCCAACCAGGGATCGAACCAGTGCCCCCAGCAGTGGAAGCATGAAGTCTTAACCACTGGACTGCCAGGGAAGTCCCAGGATTTTCTTTATAAGAGATCACACATATCATCTATAAATAATGACAATTTTACTTCTTCCTTTTTCTTTTTCTTTTTTTTTTGGAATTTTTGAATTTTATTTTATTTATTTTTTAAAAAAGCATGTTCTTATTAGTTATCCATTTTATACATGTTAGTGTATATATGTCAATCCCAATATCCCAATTCATACCACCATCACCACACCCCTGCCTCTGCTTTCCCTCCTTGGTGTCCATATGTTTGTTCTCTACATCTGTGTCTCAATTTCTGCCCTGCAAACCAGTTCATCTGTACCATTTTTCTAGGTTTCACCTATATACATTAATATACGATATTTGTTTTTCTCTTTCTGACTTACTTCACTCTGTATGACAGTCTCTAGATTCATCCACATCTCTACAAATGACCCAATTTCATTCCTTTTTATGGCTGAGTAATATTCCATTGTATATACGTACCACATCTTCTATATCCATTCGTCTGTTGATGGGCATTTACGTTGCTTCCATGACCTGGCTATTGGAAATAGTGCTGCAATGAACATTGGGGTGCATGTGTCTTTTTGAATTATGGTTTTCTCTGGGTATATGCCCAGTAGTGGGATTGCTGGATCATACGGTAATTCTATTTTTAGTTTTTTTTTGTTTTTTTTTTTTAAAGCAGGAGCCCTTCTTTCTTTATCTCCTTTTTAATTTTTATTTATTTATTTATGGCTGAGTTGGGTCTTCGTTTCTGTGTGAGGGCTTTCTCTAGTTGCGGCAAGTGGGGGCCACTCTTCGTCGCGGTGCGCGGGCCTCTCACTATCGCAGCCTCTCTTGTTGCGGAGCACAGGCTGCAGATGCACAGGTTCAGTAGTTGTGGCTCACGGGCCCAGCTGCTCTGCGGCATGTGGGATCTTCCCAAACCAGGGCTCAAACCCGTGTCCCCTGCATTGGCAGGCGGATTCTCAACCACTGCGCCACCAGGGAAGCCCTATTTTTAAGGAACCTTCATACTGTTCTCCATAGTGGCTGTATCAATTTACATTCCCACCAACAGTGCAAGAGGGTTCCCTTTTCTCCACACCCTCTCCAGCATTTGTTGTTTGTAGATTTTCTGATGATGCCCATTCTAACTGGTGTGAGGTGATACCTCATTGTAGTTTTGATTTGCATTTCTCTAATAATTAGTGATGTTGAGCAGCTTTTCATGTGCTTCATGGCCATCTGTATGTCTTCTTTGGAGAAATGTCTATTTAGGTCTTCTGCCCATTTTTGGATTGGGTTGTTTGTTTTTTTAATATTGAGCTGCATGAGCTGTTTATATATTTTGGAGATTAATCCTTTGTCAGTTGATTTGTTTGCAAATATCTTTTCCCATTCTGAGGGTTGTCTTTTCGTCTTGTTTGTAGTTTCCTTTGCTTTGCAAAAGGTTTTAAGTTTCATTAGGTCCCATTTGTTTATTTTTGTTTTTATTTCCATTACTCTGGGAGGTGGTTCAAAAAAGATCTTGCTGTGATTTAAGTCAAAGAGTGTTCTTCCTATGTTTTCCTCTAAGAGTATTATAGTGTCCGGTCTTACATTTAGGTCTCTAATCCATTTTGAGTTTATTTTTGTGTATGGTGTTAGGGAGTGTTCTAATTTCATTCTTTTACATGTAGCTGTCCAGTTTTCCCAGCACCACTTATTGAAGAGACTGTCTTCTCTCCATTGTTTATCCTTGCCTCCTTTGTCATACCTTAGTTGACCATAGGCGCATGGGTTTATCTCTGGGCTTTCTATCCTGTTCCATTGATCTATATTTCTGTTTTTGTGCCAGTACCATATTGTCTTGACTACTGTAGCTTTGTAGTATAGTCTGAAGTCAAGGAGTCTGATTCCTCCAGCTCCATTTTTCTTTCTCAAAACTGCTTTGGCTATTCATGGTCTTTTGTGTCTCCATACAAATTTAAAAATTTTTCGTTCTAGTTCTGTGAAAAATGCCGTTGGTAATTTGATAGGGACTGCATTGAATCTGTAGATTACTTTGGGTAGTATAGTCATTTTCACAATATTGATTCTTCCAATCCAAGAACATGGTATATCTCTCCATCTGTTTCTAACATCTTTGATTTCTTTCATCAGTGTCTTTTCATTTTCTGCATACAGGTCTTTTGTTTCACTAGGTAGGTTTATTCCTAGGTATTTTATTCTTTTTGTGGCAGTGGTAAATGGGGGTGTTTCCTTAATTTCTCTTCCAGATTTTTCATCATTGGTGTATAGAAATGCAAGAGATTTCTGGGCATTAATTTTGTATCCTGCAACTTTACCAAATTCATTGATTAGCTCTAGTAGCATCTTTAGGATTCTCTATGTATAGTATCATGTCATCTGCGAACAGTGACAGATTTACTTCTTCTTTTCCAATATGTATTCCTTTTATTTCTTTTTCTTCTCTGATTGCCGTGGCTAGGACTTCCAAAACTATGTTGAATAACAGCGGTGAGAGTGGACATCCTCATCTTGTTCCTGATCTTAGAGAAAATGCTTTCAGTTTTTCACCATTGAGAACAATGTTGGCTGTGGGTTTGTTGTATATGGCCTTTATTATGTTGAGGTAGGTTCCCTCTATGCCCACTTTCTGGAGAGTTTTTATCATAAGTCGGTGTCGAATTTTGTCAAAAGCTTTTTCTGCATCTATTGAGATGATCATATGGTTTTTATTCTTCAATTTGTTAATATGGTGTATCACATTGATTGATTTGTGTATATTGAAGAATCCTTGCATCCCTAGAATAAATCCCACCTGATCATGGTGTATGATCCTTTTAAAGTGTTGTTGGATTCTGTTTGCTAGTATTTTGTTGAGGATATTTGCATCTATATTCATCAGTGATATTGGTCTGTAATTTTCTTTTTTTGTAGTATCTTTGTCTGGTTTTGGTATCAGGGTGACGGTGGCCTCATAGAACGAGTTTGGGAGTGTTCCTTCCTCTGCAATTTTTTGGAAGAGTTTGAGAAGGATGGGTGTTAGCTCTTCTCTAAATGTTTGATAGAATTCACCTGTGAAGCCATCTGGTCCTGGACTTTTGTTTGTTGGAAGATTTTTAATCACAGTTTCAATTTCATTACTTGTGATTGGTCTGTTTATATTTTCTATTTCTTCCTGGTTCAGTCTTAAAAGGCTATACCTTTCTAAGAATTTGTCCATTTCTTCCAGGTTGTCCATTTTATTGGCATAGAGTTGCTTGTAGTAGTCTCTTAGGATGCTTTGTATTTCTGCGGTGTCTGTTGTAACTTCTCCTTTTTCGTTTCTAATTTTATTGATTTGAGTCCTCTCCCTGTTTTTCTTGATGAGTCTGGCTAATGTTTTATCAATTTTGTTTATCTTCTCAAAGAACCAGCTTTTAGTTTTATTGATCTTTGCTATTGTTTTCTTTGTTTCTATTTCATTTATTTCTGCTCTGATCTTTATGATTCTTTCCTTCTGCTAACTTTGCGTTTTCTTTGTTCTTCTTTCTCTAGTTGCTTTAGGTGTAAGGTTAGATTGTTTATTTGAGATGTTTCCTGTTTCTTGATGTAGGCTTGTATTGCTATAAACTTCCCTCTTAGAACTGCTTTTGCTGCATCCCATAGGTTTTCGATCATTGTATTTTCATTGTCATTTGTCTCTAGGTATTTTTTGATTTCCTCTTTGATTTCTTCAGTGATCTCTTGGTTATTTAGTAATGTATTGTTTAGCCTCCATGTGTTTGTGTTTTTTACGTTTTTTTCCCTGTAATTGATTTCTAATCTCATAATGTTGTGGTCAGAAAAGATGCTTGATATGATTTCAATTTTCTTAAATTTACTGAGGCTTGATTTTTGACCCAAGATGTAATCTATCCTGGAGAATGTTCCATGTGCACTTGAGAAGAAAGTGTAATCTGCTGTTTTTGGATGGAATGTCCTATAAATGTCAATTAAATCTATCTGGTCTATTGTGACATTTAAACCTTGTGTTTCCTTATTAATTTTATGTTTGGAGGATCTGTCCATTGGTGTGAGGTGTTAAAGTCCCCCACTATTACTGTGTTACTGTCGATTTCCTCTTTTATAGCTGTTAGCAGTTGCCTTATGTATTGAGGTGCTCCTATGTTGGGTGCATATATATTTATAATTGTTATATCTTCTTCTTGGATTGATCCCTTGATCATTATGTAATGTCCTTCCTTGTCTCTTGTAGCATCCTTTTTTTTAGTCTCTTTTATCTGATATGAGTATTACTACTCTAGCTTTCTTTTGATTTCCACTTGCATGGAGTATCTTTTTCCATCCCCTCATTTTCAGTCTGTATGTGTGCCTAGGTCTGAAGTGGATCTCTTGTAGGCAGCATATATATGGATCTTGATTTTGTATCCATTCAGCGAGCCTGTGTATTTTGGTTGGAGCATTTAATGCATTCACTTTTAAGGTAATTATCGATATGTATGTTCCTATTACCATTTTCTTAATTGTTTTGGGTTTGTTTTTGTAGGTCCTTTTCTTCTCTTGTGTTTCCCACTTAGAGAAGTTCCTTTAGCATTTGTTGTAAAGCTGGTTTGGTGGTGCTGAGTTCTCTTAGCTTTTCTTATCTGTAAAGCTTTTGATTTCTCCATCGAATCTGAATGAGATCCTTGCCAGGTAGAGTAATCTTGGTTGTAGGTTCTTCCCTTTCATCTCTTTAAATATGTCATACCACTCCCTTCTGGCTTGTAGAGTTTCTGCTGAGAAATCACCTGTTAACCTTATGGGATTTCCCTTGTATGTTATTTGTTGTTTTTCCCTGCTGCTTTCAATAATTTTTCTTTGTCTTTAATTTTTACCAATTTGATTACTATGTGTCTCAGCGTATCTCTCTTTGGGTTTATCCTGTATGGGACTCGCTGCACTTCCTGAACTTGGGTGGCTATTTCCTTTCCCATGTTAGGGAAGTTTTCGACTATAATCTCTTCAAATATTTTCTCGGGTCCTTTCTCTCTCTCTTCTCCTTCTGGGACCCCTATAATGCGACTGTTGTTGCGTTTAATGTTGTCCCAGAGGTCTCTTAGGCTGTCTTCATTTCTTTTCATTCTTTTTTCTTTATTCTGTTCCACAGCAGTGAATTCCACCATTCTGTCTTCCAGGTCACCTATCCATTCTTCTGTCTCAGTTATTCTGCTATTGATTCCTTCTAGTGTAGTTTTCATTTCAGTTACTGTATTGTTCATCTCTGTTTGTCTGTTCTTTAATTCTTCTAGGTCTTTGTTAAACATTTCTTGCTTCTTCTTGCTCTTTGCCTCCATTCTTTTTCCAAGGTCCTGAATCATCTTCACTATCATTATTCTGAATTCTTTTTCTGGAAGGTTGCCTATCTCCACTTCATTTAGTTGTTTTTCTGGGGTTTTATCTTTTTCCTTCATCTGGTACATAGCCCTCTGCCTTTTCATTTTGTCTGTCTTTCTGTGAATGTGGTTTTTGTTCCACAGCCTGCAGGATTGTAGTTCTTCTTGCTTCTGCTGTCTGCCCTCTGGTGGATGAGGCTATCTAAGAGGCTTGTGCAAGTTTCCTGATGGGAGGGACTGGTGGTGGGTAGAGCTGGCTGTTGCTCTGGTAGGCAGAGCTCAGTAAAACTTTAATCCACTTGTCTGTTGATGGGTGGGGCTGAGTTCCTTCCCTGTTGGTTATTTGGCCTGAGGTGACCCAACACTGGAGCCTACCCAGGCTGTTTGGTGGGGCTAATGGCAGACACTGAGAGGGCTCATGCCAAGGAGTACTTCCCAGAACTTCTGCTGCCAGTGTCCTTGTCCTCACTGTGAGACAAAGCCGCTCCCCGCCTCTGCAGGAGACCCTCCAACACTAGCAGGCAGGTCTGGCTCAGTCTCCTATGGCGTCACTGCTCCTTCCCCTGGGTCCCAATGTGCACACTACTTTGTGTGTGCCCCCCAAGAGTGGAGTCTCTGTTTCCCCCAGTCCTGTCAACGTCCTGCAATGAAATCCCGCTAGCCTTCAAAGTCTGATTCTCTAGGAATTCCTCCTCCCATTGCCGGACCCCCAGGTTGGGAAGCCTGATGTGGGGCTCAGAACCTTCACTCCTGTGGGCGGACTTCTGTGGTATAAGTGTTCTCCAGTTTGTGAGTCACCCACCCAGCAGTTATGGGATTTGATTTACTTGTGATTGTGCCCCTCCTACCGTCTCATTGTGGCTTCTCTTTTGTCTTTGGATGTGGGGTATCTTTTTTGGTGAGTTCCAGTGTCTTTCTGTTGATGATTGTTCAGCAGTTAGTTGTGATTCCGGTGCTCTTGCAAGAGGGAATGAGAGCACGTCCTTCTACTCCGCCATCTTGAACCAATCTCGGCACTTCCTTTTTCAATGAATGCCTTTTTATTTCTTGCATAATTGCTCTAGCTGGGACTTCTAGTACTATGTTGAATAAGAGTGGTGAGTGTGGGCATCCTTGTCTTGTTCCTGATCTTACAGGAAAAACTTTCAATCTTCCACCACTGATTATGATGTTGGCTGTGGGCTTGTCATATATGGCCTTTATTATGTTGAGGTACATTCCTTCTATAAATAACTTGTTGAGATTTTATCTTGAAAAAATGTATTTTGTTGAATGCTTTTTCTGCATCAATTGAGATGATCATATGATTTTTATCTTTCATTCTTTTAATGTGGTGTATCATATTTATTGATTTACATATGTTGAACCATCCTTGCATCCCAGGGATAAATCCCACTTGGTCATGGTGTATGACCCTTTTAATGTGTTGTTGAATTAGATTTCTTAATACTTTGTTGAGAATTTCTGTATGTATATTTATAAGGGATATTGGTTTGTAGTTTTTTCTTGTAGTGTCCTTATCTGGCTTTGTTATCAGGGTAACGGTAGCTTCATAAAATGAATTTGGAAGTGATTCTTCTTTGATTTTATTTTTTGAAAAGTTTGAGAAGGATTGGCATTAATTCTCCTTTATATGTTTGGTAGAATTCACCAGTAGAGCTATTTGGTCCTAGATTTGTCTGTGTTGGACAGCTCTTGATTACTGATTCAATTGCCTTACTTGCATTATTGGTCTGTTAAGATTTTCTATTTCCTGATTGTCTTGGTCGGTTGTATGTTTCTAGAAATTTATCTGTTTCTTCTAGGTACCCAATTTGTTGGCATATAAGTATTCATAATAGTCTCTTAGCCTAGTTAAAAGTTTGTCAGTTTCATTTTTGTTATCAAAAACTGAGTTCTTAGTTTTGTTAATCTTTTCTCTACTTCATTATTTTCCACTCTGATCTTTATTTCCTTCCTGTGGGAGGCATGCAGTCTTAGCCAGAGGTAACTCCTGGAGGAGACAGTATGTCTCTCACAAAAAGCAAAGCCCTTACCTTGGAATGCACTCTTTTTCCCAGACCTGAGGAATGTAAAAGAGATTAGCAAAGCTATCTCAAGCCAGGAGACTTCAGGGAACTGGGAGTCCTGGTTGTTCCTTATGGCTGGGGGCTGTGTGTGAGCCTGGTTAAGGGAAGATAATGTTCAAGGATATTTGTTGTAAACTTGTTGACCTCCGTGGTAGTGACTGAACTGAGACAATAAGCAATTCCATGGGATTATTGTCTAATAATGAGTTCCTCTTCTGTCTATATAAGATTCAGTAAATTCTAAATAAAGTACCTTGCAACCATCAGTTGTCTTGGTCCTCCTGACCACATACTCACGGTGCTATTCAGTCCCTTACCCCTCTCCATCGAGACCTGGAAGACCCCCTGCGGTGGCTGGACCATCGCACCTTCCTTCTGCTAACTTTGGGCTTCCTTTGTTCTTTTTCTAGTTCCTTGAAGTGTGAAGTTAGGTTGTTTATTTGATAGCTTTCTATCTTCTTAATATATGCATTTATTACTATAAAATTCTCTTTCAGAACTGCTTTTGTAGCATCCCATAGATTTTGATGTGTTGTGTTGTCATTTTCATTTGTTTTGAGTTTTTTTTTCTTTATGACCCATTTGTTGTTCAGGAATGTGTTGTTTCCACATGCTTATAAATATTCCAGTTGTCCTCTTCTTTTTTATTTCTAGTTTCATACCATTGTGGTTTGAAAAGATAGTTGGTAAATTTTAATCTTCGTACGTGTGCTAGTGTTTGTTTTGTAACCTATCATATGATCTATCCTGGAGAATATTTCTTGTGCCCTTTAGTAGAATGTGTATTCTGCTACTGTTGGATGGAATGTTTCTATAAATGTTTTGTAGGTCCATTTCATCTAATATATGAGTCCAGTCCAATGTTTCTTTCTGTTTTCTGTCTGGATTATCTTTCCATTGCGAGAGTGGGGTATTGAAGTCCACTGCTATTATTGTATTGTCTATTTCTCCTTTCTGATCTGTCAGTATTTGATTAATATATTTAGATGCTCCAATGTTGGGTACATATATATTTATGATCTTCCTGATGAATTGACCCCTTTATCATGTATGATCACCTTCTTTTTCTCTTATTACCTCTTTTGGCTTAAAGTCTATTTTGTGTGATAGACGGGTAGATAGCTACCCCTGCTTTATTTTGGTTTCCACTTGCGTGGAATACTTTTTACTGTCTCTTCATTTTGATCCTATGTATGTCCTTAAACCTGAAGTGAGTCTCTTATAGGCAGCTTATAGTTGGGTCATATATTTTTTTTAAATCCATCCAGCCACTCTGTACCTTTCTGATGGGTGAATTCAATCCATTTACACTTAGAGTAATTATTGATATGTAAGGACTTACTAATGCCATCTTAATAACTTCTCGCAGTTTTGTAGTTCCAATGTATTTTTTTTTTCTTGTTTCTGCCTACTTTTGTCAACTGGTCATTCCATGGTGATATGCTCTGTTTCCCCTTTCTTTATCTTTTGTGAATCTCCTATAGGTTTTTGCTTTGTGGTTACCATGAGGCTTACGTAAAACATAAATAAAGCAGTTCATTTTAAGCTGATAGCAACTTAACTTCAATCACACACAGAAGTTCCAAAATTTTACTCCCTCCCTTTACTTTTTTGACATCACAATTTACCTCTTTCTATATTTTATGTTCATTAACAAATTATAGTAGATACAGCTACAAAAATATATAACTATATATTATAAAATAATCTTTTCCTATAATCTTTGTACTAAAAGTAACTGGTTAACATACCACCCTATTACAGAATTAGAGTTTTCTAAATATGACTGTATATCTACCAGTGTGCTGTATACTTTCATATGTTTTCATGTCACTAATTAGCATCTTTTCATTTCAGCTTGAATAATTCCTTTCAGCATTTCTTGCAAGGCAGGTCTAGTGGTGATGAACTCCCTCAGTTTTTGTTTATCTAGAAAAGCCTTTATTTTTTCCTTCACGTCGGAAGGGTAACTTTGGATAAACTATCTTGGTTGGAAATTTTTTCTTCCAACATTTTGAATATGCCGTTTCACTCTCTCCTGGTCTGTAGGGTTTCTTTTGAGAAATACACTGATAGCCTAATGGGGGGTTCCTTGTAGGTTATAATCTTTTTTCCCTCTGGCTGCTTTTAAAATTCTCTTTGATATTTGACATTTTCATTATAGTGTATCTTACAGAAGTTCTTTTTTTTTTTATTGAAAAAATAGGGTGACCTATCAGCTTCATGAATTGGATGCCCAAGTCTTTCCAAAGTTTGAGAATTTTTCAGCTATTAATTTAAATAAACTTTTTACCATTTTCTCCCTCTCTTCTCCTTCTGAAATACTAATTATTTTAATATTTGTACATTTGATGGATTCCCATGGATCATGTAGGCTTTCTTCATTCTTCTTCATTCCTTTTTCTTTGTTCTCCCCTAACTGCATTATTTCAAAATTCCTATCCTCTAGCTCACTTATTCTACCTTCCATTTGGTCTACTTTTCTGTAGATATTTTATATTGCATTTTTCATTTTATTCATTGAATTCTTCAGCTCCAGAATTTGTTTGGTCCTTTTTTATGATTTCTATCTCTTTGTTAAATTTCTCATTTTTTCATGTATTTTCCTCATTTCATTGAGTTGTCTTTCTGTGTTTTCTTGTAGTTCACTTGAGTTTCCTCAAAACTGCTATTTCAAACTCTTTATCAGCTAGATCTCAAAATTCCATGTCATTGAGTTCAGTTATTGGAGGATTGTTTTCTTTTGGTGATGATATTTCTCATGTTCCTTGGAGTTTTGCACTGTGGCTTTTGCACTGAAGTAGTGGAACCCCTCAAATCTGTACCAGTTGCCTTCAGGTGGGTTCATTGGTCCTGTTATATCTAGATTTTCTCTGACCTTGTATGGATACATCTGCTCCACACTCCTTACTCCCTCTTGTGGTGGAAATTTTAAGCTTTCATGCCTTCTCTGGTTCTTATAACTCATCAGGTTGACCTTTGGAAACCTCTTTGCCAGAAAGTGGCACTACCACTCAAGTTTGTGGTTTCTCTTTTGCCAACAGACCCTGGTCTGAATTTTCTGAGAACACTCTGGCCATTGCACTCAGAAACACACACAAAGAGTCACCTGCAAACTTGGGGGTGGGGGGAAGTGTGGGTTTAGCACTCAGGGCATTGGGGGGTGCCTGCGGGCCCAGTGGAAAGATCTTCAGGTGAGCCTCCCAGAGGCTCATGGGCAGACTTCCTGCTGAAGTCCTGAGTGCAGTCAGTGGGAATTTTCATTCCCAGCCTCTGACTTCTCAGTGGGAATGGTATATTCAGTAATGTTATTTTTCAGACAATTAAAAAGTTAAGATAGCTCTCAAGGCTATTTCATAATGTGTAATCTGTGCTTTATATTTTATGAGCTCACAAAACCTGGTACTTTGCCCAATATTGTTTGTTTTTACTTGGAGATCTCATTTAGAGATTTGGTTTCCTCTTCTTTTATGAAAGAGAAAAAAAAGAACATTGCTGAGGTTGCTGGCCCAGAGCAGTCCACATTTTATTTCTTGTGGAACTGATGACACAGGGCAACTCTTTCATAAAATAAGGATTTGGGGGTGTGTTAAAAAGAAAGGGGAGTCCACGGGACTTCCCTGGTGGCACAGTGGTTAAGACTCTGTGCTCCCAATGCAGCGGGCCCAGGTTCAATCCCTGGTCAGGGAACTAGATCCCACATGCATGCTGCAACTAAGAGTTCACATGCCACAACTAAGGAGCCCACAAGCCACAACTGAGGAGCCCATCTGCTGCAACTAAGACCTGGTGCAACCAAATATATAAATAAATATTTTAAAAAAAGAAAAAAGAGAGGGGAGTCCAGAGGGTTTTCTCTTTCACATGTGCCTGATTAGGAAACATTTTCATATGAAACATCTGTACAATAGAATACTTTGCATTCATTAAAGAGAGAGGTAGCTCTGTACGTACTGATATGGGAAAATGTTCAAGCTATGTAGCTAAGTGGTGGGGAAAGCAGAGTCCATGTTAGAGACTGTCCTGACTTCTGCAGGGTACCTCAGATTCTCATCAACTAAAATAGTCCAGCCTGCTACTGACAACCTGAAGAGTGGCTTTCATGTCCCTTCTAAGTTTTTCTAAAATTATTCATATCCCTTACTTTTCCCCTTCTGTCTCATTTCATTCCTAAAATCCCCTAATATTCAGCTTCTGTCCCAATCACAATGGGTTTTCCAGTACAGTTCCTTTTTATTATATATATTTTTTGTTCAGTAATGATTCAATTTTTAAAAAGTAAAAAAAAAATTGTCAAAAAGGATTCAACACAGAGTTTCAAAAGATACAAGAAAAAAAAAAGGAAAAACAAATGGTAGATAAGGGTCTCTCTTTCCACCACCTCACAACTACCAATCTGCTCTATGGATTTACCTATTCTGGATACTTTGTATAAATGGAATCATAAAATATGTAGCTTTGTGTTTGTCTTCTTTCACTTAGAATAATGCTTTTCAGGTTCATCCATGTTGTATCATGTGTTAGTACTTCATTCTTTTTTTGTGGCTGAGTAATATTTCATTGTATGCATGTATCACAACTTGTTTATTCATTCGTCCAGTGATGGACATTTGGGTGTTTCCACCTTTTGGCTGTTATGAATAATATTGCTATGAACATGTATTTACATTTGTTTGCATAGCTGTTTTAAATTATTTGGGGAATATACTTAAGAGTTCAATTGCTGGGCCATACGGTATTTCTATGTTTAATGCTTTGAGGAACCAACAAACTGTGTTCCATGGCAGCTACACCATTTTACATTTCACCAGTGATTTACAAGGGTTTCAATCCACACCCATCCTAGCACTTGTTCTCTTCTAATTTTAATTATAGTCATTCTAGTGGGTATGAAGTGGTATCTCATTGTGATTTTGATTTGCATTTCCCTAATGACTAATGATGGTGAACATATTTAATGTGCTTGTTGGCTATATGTGTATCTTCTTTGAGGAAATATCTATTCAAGTCCTTTGCCCATTTATAAATTGGTTGTTTGCCTTTTGTTGTTAAGTTGTAATTTCATGTGAATTTGAATTGGTTTTTCCATTTTTGCAAAAAAGGCCATTGGAATTTTTATAGGGATTATATTGAATCTCTAGATTGCTTTTGATAGTATTGCCATCTTAACAATATTGTATATTATAATTCATGAACTCGAGATATATTTCAATTTTTTTAAATATATATCAATTTACTTCAGTGACGTTGTATAGTTTTCAGTGTACAAGTATTTCATTTCCTTGGATAAATTTATTCCTGGTATTTTATTCTTTGGATGCTATTGTAAATGGCATTATTTTCTTAATTGCTTTACTGATTGTTCCTTGCTAGTATATTGTCAACACACAACTGAGTTTGTGTGTTGGTTTTGTACACTGCAACTTGGCTGGATTCATTTATTCTAGTAGTAGGTTTTTTCTGTCTATTTGTGTATTCTTTGAGATATTCCATTTATAGGAGCATATCACCTGTAAAGAGAGGTAGATTGATTCCACATTTCCAGTTTGGATGCCTTTCCTTTTTCTTGCCAAATTGCTCTGGCAAGAACTTCCAGTACAATGTTGAATAGCAGTGATGAGAAAGTGGACTTCCTTGTCTTGTTCCTGCTATTAGGAGAGAAAATTTTACCATTGAATATGAAGTTAGATTTGAGGTTTTACATGAATCATAATTAGGAAGTTCCCTTCTATTCCTAGTTTTCTGAGTGTTATTATCCTGCAAGGATGTTAGATATTTTCAAAAGCTTTTTCAGCATCAAGATGATCATGTGAGTTTTTTCCTTTGTTCTATTACTGTGGTGTATTATATTGATTTTCTTATGTTGAACCATCCTTGCATCCTGGAATAAATCCTACTTGGTCATGGTGTATAATCCTTTTGATATGTGGTTCAATTCCATGTGCTAGTATTTTATTGAGGATCTTGCAACTATATTTATAAGTGATACTGGTCTGCAGTTTTTTTTGTACTTTAGGTACCTTTGTCTGGCTTTGGTATTAGGGTAATATGACCTCTAATAGAATACATTAGAAATTGTTTCCTCCTCTTCTTTTTTTGGAAGAGTTTGTGAAGGACTAGTGTTACTTCTTTAAACGTTTGGTAGAATTCACCAGCAAAGCCATATGGTCTTGGATTTTCTTTCCTGGAAGGCTTTTTATTACTAATTCAACCTCTTTACTCAATAAAGTTATGTTCAGATTTTCTATATCTTATTGAGGTGGTTTGGTAAGTTGTGCATTTTCTAGGAATTTGTCTATTTCTTCCAGGTTATCTAATTTGTTGGTGTATAATTGTTCATAATATTATCTTACAATCCTTTCTAATTCTGTAAGGTCAGTAGTAATATCCCCACTTTCATTTCTGATATTAGTTATTTTCATCTTTTCTCTCTTTCTCAATCTAGCTAACAGTTTGCCAAATTGGTTAATAGTCTCAAAGAACCATTTCTGGTATCTTCAATTCTCTCTATTTTAAAAAAAATTCTATTTTATTTGTCTCTGCTTTAATCTTTATTAGTTTCTTCTGCTAGATTTGGGTTTAGCTTGCCTCTCTTTCTGACTTCCTTAAGATGTAAAGTTAGCTTATTAATTTGAGACTTTCCCTTTTTAAAAAAATATACGTTTTTAAGAGCAGTTTTAGGTTCACAGGAAAATTGAGTGTAAAGTGCAGAGATTTCTCATATATTCCGTGCTCCTACTCATGCATAGCCTCTCCCATTATCAGCATTCCCAACCAGAGTGGCATATTCGTTACAATTGATCACCTACCTGCCTTGACACATCATCATCACCCAAAGTCCATTTACATTAGAGTTCATTGTTACTGTTGCTCTTTCTATGGATGTGGACAAATGTATAATTTGTATAATGTATAATGTATACAGGTATAATGACATGTATCCACTATTATAGTATCATACAGAACACTGACGTCCCTGGCCTATGATGGTTCAACTTAATGATTTTTTGACTTTATAATGGTGCGAAAGCAAACAAGCATTCAGTAGGAACCGAACTTTGAATTTTGATCTTTTCCTGAGCTAGTGGTATGTTGGCCAGTACTCTCTGGTGTTGCTGGGCAGCAGGAGTGAGCCACAGCTCCAGTCAGCACATGATTACTAGGGAAAACAACTGATACACTTATAACCATCTGTACCCATACAATCATTCACTTTTTTTCACCTCCAGTACAGTATTCAATAAATTACATGAAAGATTCAACACTTTATTATACAATAGGCTTTGTGTTGGATGATTTTGCCCAACTGCAGACTAATGTGCGTCCTGAGCACATTTAAGTTCGGCTAGGCTAAACTATGGTGTTAGATAGGTTAGGTTCATTAAATGCATTTTCGACTTAAACCCACCATGAACTGAAAATATCTTATCAGGATGTAACCCTGTTGTTAACTCTAGGAAGATTATAGTTTCACTGCCCTAAAAATCCTCTGTGGTTCACCTTTTCGTACCTCCCTCCCCTTTAATCCCCGGCAACCACTCATCTTTTTATTGCCTCCATATTGCCTTTTCCAGAATGTCATAAAGTTGAAGCCATACAGTATATAACCTTTACAGATTGGTTTCTTTCACTTTGTCTAACATGCATTTAAGTTTCCTCCATGTCTTTTCATGGCTTAATAGCTCATTTAATTTTAGCACTAAATACTATTCCATTGTCTGAATGTACCACAGTTTATTTATCCATTCACCTACTGAAGACATCTTGGTTGCTTCCAAGTTTAGCAATTATGAATAAAGGTGCTATAGACATTCATGTGTAGGTTTTTGTGTGGAAATAAGTTTTCAACTCATTTGGGTAGATACCAGGAGTGCAATTTCTGGATCATATGGTAAGAGTATGTTTAGTTTAGTAAGAAACTGCCAAACTGTCTTCCAAACTGGCTGTACCCTTTTGCATTATTACCAGCAATGAAAGAGAGTTCCTCTTGCTCTACATCCTTGCCAGCATTTGGTGCTGTGTTTTGGATTTTGGCCATTCTAATAGGTGTGTAATGGTATCTCATTGCTTTAGTTTGCATTTCCCTCATGCCATGTGATGTGGAACATATTTTTGTGTGCTTATTTACCATCTGTATATCTTCTTGGGTAAGGTGTCTGTCCAGGTGTTTGACCCATCTTTTAATTGGGTTTTTTGTTTTCTTTTTTTTTTAAAATAAATTTATTTATTTTTGGCTGCATTGGGTCTTCGTTGCTGCATGCGGGCTTTCTCTAGTTGCTGCGAGCAGGGGCTACTCTTTGTTGTGGTGCGTGGGCTTCTCATTGTGGTGGCTCCTCTTGTTGTGGAGCACAGGCTCTAGGCACACGGGCTTCAGTAGCTGTGGCACGGGGGCTCAGTAGTTGCAGCTTGTGGGCTCTAGAGCACAGGCTCAGTAGTTGTGGCACACGGGCTTAGTTGCTCTGCAGCATGTGGGATCTTCCTGGACCAGGGATTGAACCCATGTCCCCTGCATTGGCAGGCGGATTCTTAACCACTGCGCCCCAGGAAGTCTCAAGTTTTTGGTTTTCTTATTATTGAGTTTTAAGAGTCATTTTTATATTTCAGATAAGTCTTTTATCAGTGTGTCTTTTGCAAATATTTTCTCTCATTCTATGACTTGTCTTCTCATTTTCTTGATATTTGTTTTCACAGAGCAAACATTTTTAATTTTAATGAAGGCCAGCTTATCAATTCTTTCACTTATGGATTGTGCTTTTGGTGTTGCATCTAAAATGTCATCACCATACCCAAGGTCATCTAGGTTTTCTCCTATATTCTAGGAGTTTGAGTTTTGTGTTTTACATTTAGTTCTCAAATCCATTTGGAGGTAATTTTTTTTTCCTTTTTAAAAAAGTTTTATTGAGATTTTTATATATCATAGAAGGTAATTTTTGTGAAAGGTATAAGGTCTGTGTCTGGATTTGCTTTTTTTGGGGGGGTGGCATGTAAATGTCTAGTTGTTCTAGCACCATTTGTTGAAAAGATTATCTTTGCTCCATTATATTGCCTCTGCTTTTTTTGTCAAAGATCAGTTAACTATATAAATATATACACACACACACACATACACACACACATACACATACATACATACATATACATATACATATATGGGTTTATATCTGGGCTCTCTATTCTATTCCATTGATTTGTCTATTCGTCCACCAACACCACACTGTTTTGATTACTGTAGTTTTATCATAAGTCTTGAAGTTGCGTATTATCAGTCTTCCAACTTTGTTCTCCTTCAACATTGTGTTGGCTATTCTGAGCCTTTTTCCTCTTCATATAAACTTGAGAATTAGTTTGTCAATATCCACAAAATAAGTTTTTGGGATTTTGATTTGGATTGTGTTGAATTTATGGATTAAATTCATGAATCCGTGAATCAAGTTGAACCTATAAATCTATATATCAACTAATATCTTAACAGTATTGAGTCTCCCTATCCTGAACATGGAATATCTCTCCATTTATTTAGTTCTTTTTGATATCTTTCATCCGTTTTATAGTTTTCCTCAAATCTTGTACATATCTTATTAGCTTTGTCTATTTCATTGAGCGCTAATGTAAATGGTTATATGTCTTTAATTGCAAATTTTACTTGTTCATTGCTGGTATATAGGAAGGCAATAGACTTTTGTGTATTAACCTTGTATCCTGCACTTTGCTATAAACTTTTATTAGTTCCAGGAGGGTTTTTTATTTTGTTCATTTGCTTGTTTGTTTTTGTCAATTCTTCCAGATTTTCTACACAGACAATTATGTCATCTACAAATAAACAATCTTCCTTCTCAACCTGTATATATTTTCTTTTCTTTCTGCATTTGCTAGGACTTCCAATATGATGTTGAAAAGCAAAGGTGAGAGGGGCAGACATCTTTACCTTGTTCTTGATCTTAATGTGAAAACTTCAAACTTCTTCCCATTAGGTATATTAGCTGTAGGTTTTTGTAGATATTTTTTATCAAATTGAGGAAATTCCCCTCTAATCTGTTCCCTGAGAGTTTTTATCATGAATGGTGTTGGATTTTGTCAAATGCATTTTCTGCTATATCCATTGATATCATTATGTGATTATAATTCTTTAGCCTGTGATTACATTGATTTTTGAATATTGAAACAGTCTTGCATACCTGGGATAAATCTCACTTGGTTGTGCTGTATGATTATTTTAATACACTGCTGGATTGCTTTGCTAATATTTTGTTGGGAATTTCTGCATCTATGTTCATGACAGATATTGGTCTGTCGCTTTCTTGTACTGTCTTTTTTTTTGGCATTAAGGTAATGCTGGTCTCATAGTATGAGTTAGGAAATATTCTCTCTGATTCCATCCTCTGAAAAAGATTGTAGAGAATTAGTGTAACTTCTTCCTTAAATGTTTGCTGAAATTCACCTGTGAACCCATCTGTGTCTGGTGCTTTCTGTTTTGGAAGATTAGTAGTTGTTGATTTTATAATACAATAGAAAGAGGCATTTTGAGATTTATCTATTTCTTGTGTGAGTTTTAGCAGATTGTGTCTTTCAAGGAATTGGTCCATTTCACCTAGGTTATCAAATTTGTAGGCACAGATTTGTTCATATTATTTCTGTATTATCCTTTTAATGTCCACGCTCTGTAGTGATGTTTCCTCTTTCATTTCTGTAAAATAGTTTGTGTCCTTTCTTTTTTTCTTAGCCTGACTAGAGGTTTATCAAATTTGTTGATATTTTCTAAGAGCCAGCTTTTGGTTTGGTTGATTTCTCTCTATTGATTACCTACTTCCAGTTTCATTGATTTCTGCTCTAATAATTATTATTTCTTTTTTTCCTGCTTGTTTGGATTTAATTTTCTCTTGTCCAACTTTCCTAAGGTGGATGATTTATTTAGACCTTCTTTTCTAATACATGCATTCAGTGCTATAAGTTTCCTTTTAAGCACTGCCTTTGCTGCATCCCATACATTTTTTTAAATTAATTTTTATTGGCGTATAGTTGATTTAAAAAGTTGTGTTAGTTTCTGTTGTACAGCAAAGTGAATCATTTATACTTATACATATATCCTCTCTTTTTTAGATTCTTTTCCCATAGAGGTCATTACAGAGTATTGAGTAGAGTTCCCTGTGCTATACAGTAGGCTCTTATTGGTTACCTATTTTATATATAGTAGTGCATCCCATAAATTTTGATAAGTTGTATTTTCATTTTCATTTAGTGAAAATATTTAAACATTTCTCTTGAGACTTCTTTGACTCATGTGTTATTAAGAATGTGTTGTTTAATCTCTGTTTGGGGATTTTCCAGCTATCTTTTTGTTATTAATTTCTAGTTTGATTCCACTGTAGTCTGAGAGCAGACATTTATATGATCTCTATTTTTTAAATTTGTTAAGGTGTATTTTATGGCCCAGAATGTGTTCTACCTTGGTGAATGTTCCATGTGAGAAGAGTGTGTAATCTGCTGTTGTTCAATCAAGTAGTTTATAGATATCAATGATACTTAATTGATTGATGGTGCTGTTGAGTTCAACTATGTCCTTACTGATTTTTCTGCCTGCTGGATCTTTCCATTTCTGATAGAGGAGTGTTAAAGTCGCCAATGATAATAGTGGATTCACTTATTTCTCCTTGCAGTTCTGTCTGATTTTTTGCCTCACATATTCTGATGTTTCAATGCACATGCAAATTATATTGTCATGTCTTAGATTATGTAAGTCTCCTTTTTATCTTTGACAACTTTCCTTGCTCTGAAGTCAGCTCTGCCTGAAATTAATATAGCTAGTCTCAGTTTCTTTATGATTAGTGTTAGAATGGTATATCTTTTTAAAGATTAACATTTAATCTATATGTGTCTTTATATTTAAAGTGGGTTTCTTGTAGACAACACAGTTGGGTCTTTTGTAAAACTCCAGTCTTACAATCTCTGTTAATCAGCATATGTATACCACTAATCTTTAAAGTGACTATTGATATAGTTGGGTTAATAGATATAATATTTGTTTTTCTATTTTTCTTGTTCTTTGTCCCTATTTTTGTCTTCCACATTTTTTCTGTCATTTGTGGCTTTAATTGAACATTTATGATTCCATTTTCTCTTTCTTAGCATATTAGTTATACTTTTTTTTAAGAGTTTGCTGTAGAGTTTGCAATATATGTTTACAACTAATCCCAAATCCAATTTCAAATAACACTGTACTGCTTCACAAGTACTGTAAATACCTTATAATAACAAAATAATCCTAATTCCTCTCTTCTATCCCTTGCATCATTGCTGTCATTCGTTTCACTTACACATAAGCATACACAAGCATATGTGTGTACACACAAAAGCATACATAGACGAATAAGGCATTGCTCTTATTATTATGAACAAACTGTCATCTTTAGATCAGTTAAGAAAAAAAAGTCTTTATTTTACATATTCCTTCTCTGATCTTCTTTCCTTATTTGGATCCAATTTTCTGTCCTACATTATTTTCTTTCACTCTAAAGAACTTTTAACATTTATTGCAAGGCAGGTCTACTGGCAACATATTTCCTCAATTCTGTTTGTCCAAAAAGGCCTTTATCTCTCCTTCACTTTTGAAGGGTAATGCCACAGGGTACAGCATTTTAGGTTTGTGGGCTTTTTTCTCTCAACATTTTCATTTCACTATGTTCTCTTCTTGTTCACATGGTTACTGAGGAGAGGTCTGTAATTCTTAACTTACCTACAGAAGAGTGAAAGGTATTTTTTCCTTCTGGTTTCCTTCAGGATTTTTTTCTCTCTCTTTGATTTTTCCGTAGTTTGAAAATGATAAGTCTCAGTGAAAGTTTTTGTGGGTTTTTTTGTCTGGCATTTTTCCTTCTTGGTGTTCTCTGAGATTTCCTGGATCCATGGTTTGGTATCTGATATCAATTTTTGGGAAAATTTCAGTCACTATTGTTTCAAATATTTCTTCTGTTCCTTTCTCTTTTCTCCTTCTGGTATTCCCACCATGCTTATGTTACACCTTTTATAGGTGTCCCACAGTTCTTGGATATTCTGCTTATTTTTTTTAGGCCCCCTCCCCTTTTTTCCCTCTTTTTCAGTTTTGGGGGTTTCTATTGCAATATCATTAAGCTCAGATATTCTTTCCTCATCCATGTCTACTAGTCTACTAATAAGTCCATCAGAGGTATTCTTTATCTGTGTTACAGTGTTTTTGATCTCTAGTATCTATTTTGTTCTTTCCTAAACTTTAGGTATCTCTGCTTACATTGCCCACCTGTTCTTGTATGCTGTCTACTTTATCCATTAGAGCCCTTAGCATAATAATCATGGTTTTAAAAATCCTAGTTAATAATTCTGACACCCTGTGATATCTGAGTCTGGGTTTTATGCTTGCTCTCTCTTAAAATTGTGGGGTTTTTTTTGCTTTTTACTGTTGTCATTTAATTTTTTCTTGATAGTTGAGCATGGTGTACTGGGTAAGAGGAACTGTTGTAAACAGGCTTTAGTAGTGTGATAAGGTTTGGGAGGAGCAAAAACGTTTTATTCCTATGATTACATCTCTGACTTCCAGTGAGCCTGTGCTTCTGGACTGTGAACTTCACTCATGCTTTTTTTCTCCTCACCTCTTAGGTAGGACAGGATGGTAAATCAGGACTAGGGTTGGGTATTTCCCTTCCCCAGGGCAGTTAGGCTTTGGTCTGAAGGCCAGACCTTATTAAGGAGAACAGAATGCTCTGGCATATTTCAAAATGGTTCCTCTTCCCTTCCCCCTGACAGAGCCATGAAGGGATTTTTCTTTGACATTCACTCTGAGAATCTGATAGAGATCCAGGAGGTTAACACTCACCAGTGTAGGGTCTCCCCTTCCCTGATGAATGAGTTCCCCTGGAGGTTTTAACTCTGACTTGTCCACACTGAGCCTCCAGAAATTCATCAAACTATAGTTGAGGTTTCCCTACCCTGGCACTGGTTCCCAAGGAGATTGCTGCTCCAGTAAATTGTAATTCTCTGTATTATCTGTTGGTCTAATTTTAGGAACAGTGGTTTTCCCTGTGACCTAACTTCTCTTATGGATATAAGAAGAGTTGTTGATTTTTCTGTTTGTTCAGCTTTTTACTTGTTAGGATGGAATGGTGACTTCCAAGCTTCTTACATGCTGGACCAGAAACTGGAAGTCTCCCTCTTTTTAAAATGTTTACTACTATAAATTTCCCATTTACCAGTATTTTAAGGTGGAAGGTCATTGACTTGAGATCTTTTTATCTTAATATAGGTGTTTACTGCTATTAATTTCCCTGTAAATGGTGCTTTAGTGGCAGCCCATAAGTTTTGTTATGTTGCATTTTTATCTTCATATAGCCCAAAGGATTTCCTAATTTATCTTGTGAACTTTCCCTTTGCCCCATTGGTTATTTAAGAGTTCATTAAATTCTACATATTTTTGAATTTCTCAGTTTTGTCTTTATTTCATTCCATTGTGGTCAGAGAACATACCTTTTACGACTTTAATATTTTTTCAGTTTATTGAGGCTTTTTTATGGTCTGACATATGGTCTATCTTGGAGAATGTTCCATGTGATCTTGAGACTTGTCTATTGTGTGAAGGTTCTATAGATGTGTTAAGTGTAGTTGGTTTATAGCGCTGTTCAAGTCTTATTTCCCTGTGGATCTCCTAACTAGTTTTTCTATTCATTATTTAAAGGGGAGGCAGGGTCATGTCTCTGACTAGTATTGCTGAATAGTCTTATTTTCCCCTCAGTTCTATCAAGTTCTGCTTCAGAATTCTTGCAGCAAAATACAGAATTGTCAAGAACATGAGTTCTGTTGTGAGGTACACAGATGTTGACGTTGTTATAGTTTCTTGACAGGTTCTTTTCTATTATAAAATTACCCTCTTTATCTGTAATAAGCTTTTATCTTCAAGTCTTTTAGTTTAGCTACTCCAGTTCTCTGACTGGTGCTTGCATGGTATAGCTTTTTCATTGTAGTTTTACCTTTGATTTTAAAGTGTGTCTCCTGTGGACACAATATAGTTGTCTTGTTTTTGTTATCCAGTCTGACAACCTTGGCCTAATCATTGTTAGGCATGAGTAATAATTCACTCACATGTATTGTTACTACGTATATGGTTGGGTTTACATGTCCTTTTACCTTTTTGTCTTCTATATATGTTACATCTTCTTTGTTCCTTTGTTCTCCTTTTTCTGGTTTCTTTAAGTGAATATTTTCTAGTGTAATATTTTGTTCTTTAATATTTTTCTGTATATTTTGGGAATTATTTGCTTAGTGGATACTCTAGGACTTACAGTATGCATCTTGTCAGAATCTACTTTAGCTGTATAGCAATTTAATTCTAATGAAATGTTACTCCTATAAAGCTCTATCACTTCTTCCCTTTGTTACACACATTGCCTCGCTATATGTTAAACATATAATACTTTCTATAATTTTGTTTTAAAGTAGCTGAATATAGTTAGATTTTTTAAATTAACCTTTTAATTCACAATTTATTAGCTTTCTGTTGTTTCATTATTGAAGTATGAAATATTTGCTCCCACCTGCTTTATGGTGTTATATGCAAATACACATTTCCATATGTTATAGGTGCAACACCACAATTATATATATATTGTTTTATACAATTGCTTTTATATCAGCTGAAAGAAGGGAAAATAAGTCGTTACAATGTCTTTTATAATTTCTTACATTTTAATTGGCATTGTTTTTTGGTAAGGGTTTGAATAATTGTGGGATCTCACTTCCTTTCAGACGGAAAAACATCTTTTGGCATTTCTTGTAAGGTGGGTTTCCTGGGAATGAATTCTTAAAATCTTGTGTGTCATTTTGCCTCCATTTCTGAAAGACTGTTTTGTTAGATATAAACTCTTTGGTTGAGTTTTTTCCTTTTAGCAGTTTGCATGTCCTTCCACTGCCTTAGGTCCTCATTGTTTCTGATAAGTCAACTGTTAATGTGGTTTCCTTATACATGATGAGTGGTTTGTTTCCAAGATTCTTCTGTCTTTTAACATTTTTATTCTGGTATGTACGGGTGTGGATCCTTTTATTTTCAGAACCTGACCTTCTTGGATTAATGCTTTTCATCAAATTTGAGAGTTTTAGGCATTGTTTCTTCTAATAACTTTTCTACTCGTTTCTCCTCTCCTTGTGGCACTTCCATGACATATATGTTGATGTTCCATGTTTCTCTGAAGCTGTTTTTCTTTTATTCCTTTTTCCTGTTCTTCTGATTGCATTATCTATATTGATTAATCCCCACGTTGGCTTTCTTTCTACTGCAAAGCTACTGTTGAGTCCCTCTAATGAATCTTTCATTGCAGTTATTATACTTTTTAAGTCCAGAGATCTCCATTTGGGTCTTTAAAAATAATTTCTATCTATCTCCATTAATATTCTTTGAGGGAATATTATCATACCTCCCTTTACCTTCAGCGTGGTTTTAGTATGTGTATTTGTGTATGTATGTATATATATTTAGATGCTTTGAGGTTTCTGTCTGCTTCCAATACCTGGACCCACTCAAAGGCAAATTTTTTTTTTTTATTGCTTTTTCCTCCACCATGTATGAGTCACATTTTCCTGTTTTATTTGTAGATCTTATTTTTTTGGTTCAAAACTGGACATTTTACATAATACAGCAGTTCTGGAGACTCATAGTCCCTTCTCCTCCAGGGCTGGTTTGCTTTTATGGTTAGTGACTTAGCTGGACCATTTTGGCTAAGTCCACTTACCCTGAATTCTATGGCCTCTGATGTTGCAGTACGTCACCTGGGCATACGCAGTGTCCCTGACGCCTCCCTTCAACCCCGAGGATGGTAGTTTTAGCAGGGCTCTCTTGCTGTTTCTTTCCCTGCCGTCCCTGTAAGAGTTCTAGTTGGTCTGTCTCCATTGTTATCACGCTGTGCTATTAACATCCACTAATTGATGGCGGACCTGTCTATTATTTGACAATGCCCTGGGACATAAATTGCCACACAGTTCAATCTAATTGAATTTAGGTTTTTGTAGTTGTTGAGGTTTGTCCCAACCGTAGGGCTACTCTGAACTGCCTCTTTCGTTCTGTGTTGGAATTCTCACTGGCCTTCCTTTCTGCTTGTTTTGCTATCCTGGAGATCCCAGGCTCCTCTTACTTCACCCCCAACCCCACCCGAAAGCTCCTCTGTCTGCAGCAGCATCCTTATGCTTCAACTGCTCTCACTCTGTTCTAAATAAAGTCAGTCCCTTTAGGGAATGCTATGGAAGCTGTTTTTACAGCCTGCTTCTCCCACTGGGCAGAACCTCTGTGCTACTCCCCCAGCACTGGGGATGGGGAGAGTAGCTGGCTTTGCTAGGAATAGTCTGTAAGTAGAGCAGTGGGTGGTAGCCCCTGATCTTCTCTGCTTGCCCCTCCTTCCATGGAACCTCCACCCTAGTCACTATTGCTCCAGTTTATGAGTACGCCAGGGCAACAGTGATTAGAAAACAGTATTCCTGGGGTAGATATTCTGTGCTACAAGTGGGGACTGGGTGGAGGAAGGAAGCCTCAGACCTCTTTGCTACTGCTGATTGGAACAGAGCTTCTGCAACACAGACGTTGGGGGAATGAGAGATGCTAGCAGTCTGCTCCTCCTAGGGATACATTGTAGGCCAAGACTGGGAGACGAGGGGAGGAAGGGTGCAGGGTCATGGTTCAAATACCACAGAGACTCACTATTCTTACCAAGATTGAGTATTTTCTTGGATAAATGTTTCTGTTTGCTGTATGCTCTTATGACAATTTCCAGAGACTTTAATTTCTAAAAAAATATTTCCCAGTTATGATTGTTTCACTGAGGGGTCTGTAGGTCTCATGTTGCCATTTCGAAAGTGCTTCGATTGTTTAATACATGTCTTAAAATACAAGCAATCAAGACCCTTTAAATAAGGCAGTATGTTCACAACCTGAAAAAGCTTTCTGTTGCCATCAGTTGATTCAACAACACCATGCAGCATACAGAATAAATACAGTTCTTTAATAGTTACTTAAATATATTCCAGAAGTAAAGAGTGTTTCTAATCATTTACAAGTGCTGTCTGTTACACCAGTAAATGTTACTTGACCTCTTTATAAAGTAAATAATGCTGGGTAAGAATTAGTCCTGGAATAGTGTGCTGAATTTCTATTTCCAATCCAGTAGATTAAAAACACAATTGTGAATGGTATAAAAATGTAAGAATCATATTGTGATAAAACCAATCTCAAAAATAGAGAATCCAGACCCTCCTCAGATAATTTTAGAACTCAGAAGTTTTCCTCAACTTAAACACGAGCTCCACAAAGAAAATATCACACATGTTTTTCAATGTGATGCAACTGCATAAAACTCTAGAATGTGACCATTAGGAGACGAATGTACTGAAATCAACAGAATATAGAAAACACATCTAATTCTGAAGTCAGGAAAAATAAAAAGACGATTTACAAAGAATTAATCATCATCAGAGTCAGAATCATATTTCTTTCCTCGAATAGTTTTCTTTTCCAGCTTTGTGAAGTTTGTTCCAAATTTCTTTTGGCTCTGAAATGGTGGCTCCATTAAATTTCCACTAAAAAGAAAGCAAATTTAAAAAACACTTATTCTGTATGATTTAGTACAGCTGGTATACTAAACTGCACAAAAATCTATCCTCACTATAACACAAGGAATAGAGTAAAACTTTCTTTAAAATGTTGGTGTCAAGGAAGAGGTATATTATTTACACTGATAGTTAATAGTTTTAAAGCTTACTATGTACTACTAAATGCTTTAGATCAGCGTTTTATTTTCTTATCATTAATTACTGATTAACATTTCACGGGATGCACCAACAAAATTGACTGAAAAAGCATAGAAGGAAATCAGTTATTTTTATCTGTTTTGGGTATGCTGAATCTGTATTAGATTCTTTCCTGAGAATGACACAGGAAAACCATGCTCTATTTTTGATAGCCTGTTATGACTGATTTGATTCTATTTAACATCTTTTAATGCTTAGATCTCTATAGACATCAACAAAACTCATGGAATTCATTATCATTAACCCAGAATTAGTATGGAACTCTTTTCATGATGCCTGAAAAATATTTCGAAAATATCTGGAAATATTCCTAGCAGCTAGATCTTGGTTTTTGAAATAATCACTTGCCACTGAAAGGAACCATGGTGTCTCGGAGAAAAAGCCAATTCCTATGGAGAGTATAACACGAGGCCCCCTAAAAGACCTTACGTGCACCAGAAAGAAAGTGCTCAAAGAATTATGGGGACGTGTCAAAAGGACACAGAAGCCAGTATGAAAGGCTCTCACTTGCCAAATCTGAGGCAGTCTGAGCTTCAAAGTAAATAATAACAGCAACAGACTATAACCCACTGAATAAAAGAATCCACAGCCCATTCTAATACAGATAAATGAAGAAGTAAATTAATGTGGGGTCTGGAAAAGTTCTTCCTTAAATCACCAGTTGGCTTGGTGGACAACTGGTTAACCAGTGCACAGTTACCACCACCAGCAATGAGACAAACCATCACATATCTCCTGATATGGTACAGTGAGAAGAAAGAATACAACATCACTTCCATAATGTACCTGTGGAAAACATGCAGAATCTGAATCTAATTTTGAAACAAACTGGGAGATGCTCTATAAAATAACTAGCTTGTACTCTTCAAAAATGTGAAAGTACTGAAAAACAAAGGAGGGGAACAAGTTGCTACAGGTTAATGGAAACTAAAAATACATAGTAAGTACACGGAACCCATTTTTCCAGTATGGAGGACATTATTGGGACAATGGTGAAATTTGAATAAGGTCTGTAAACTATGTATTTTATGTTTTAATAAGTTGTACTGTGGTTGTGTAAGAATGTTCCTGTTCTTAGGAAATGCACACAGAAATATTTAGGAGTAAAGGGACAATATATCTACAATGTCCAATCAAATGGTTCTGAAAAAAAGTTTATATATATCTAGAAAGAGAACGATAAAGCAAATATAAAATGTTGAAAACTGAGGGACATGGGTGAATGATATACAAGAATTCAAGAATTCTTTGTACTAGTTTCCAACTTATTTAAAGTTTGAAATCACTTCAAAATAATTTTATTTAATATTAACATTTTACTTAATATTAAGAAAATAAAACCTAAAACTCCAAAATCAATCACTACAATGTAGGAATGATTTATGCATGTGGAGGAGAGATTCAGTGATAAAGGAGGAAGGGAAGTAAAAAGATGGGAGACCTTCCTACTTATCAAAAGGCACTCTGACTGGAATAACTGGAAAATTTTACCTGTTATTTTTGCAAATCAAACACAGGCACAAAAGATAAGATGATATGCTCTGATTTGTGGAATTAGATAAATTATTTGTCTAGAGAAGTGGACAAAGAGGTAAGTGGAAAATGGAAGTTGGATTTTATCAACAGATCGTTTTCTGAGACTGTTTCCCAGAGTAAGTAATTTAAGCTAAGCATAGAGATGAGATTTTATACATTTTATCAGATCCTACAAGTGATACAGGAATATCTACTTTCAAACATTAGATTTTTAATGTAAGTCATTATCAATTTGATTAATCTCGTTTAAATCAGGAAGGAGTCAATTCTTCTGGAGTGTCATTTTGGGTTTCCAGATTAACAGAGAATTAGGTTCCATAGGATCTGTTAGTTTGAAAACTTTTATAGTTAGATGGACTCCAAGATCCAAGATCAATTTTATTTATAACTCTGATTTTGCTGTAAGATCATGCTAATGTACACTTTAAGAAATATGCCTTTCCTTTGTGAAAACTTTTCTACAACTCAGCTTAAAGATCTTAGTTCCATAAAATAAATGTTAACATAAAAAAATTCTCTAAAAAATCAACTGGATATGTGAATTAATAATTTGATAGTTTACTAAAAGTTACCTGTAATTGAGAATATCAGAACAACCCAGCCTCCATTCTAAAGTTTCTGTGGTGAAGTCATCTGTATTTCCTAGGTCAGAAAATCCAACAATAAAATCTTGTGTTTTTCCATCTTTCACCAGTGCTAGCGTGGGAATGACTTTGATATGCAGTCTCTCACAAAGGAAAGGTGCTTTTTCCACATTCAGCTTCAAAAATTTGGTCTCAAGATGTTTCTTGGACAATATCACCAAATGTCTGTCTAGTATTTGACACCTATAAATAACAACACATAGAAAATCAAAAGCTAAAAACAACAGATTTCTTTTTCAAAATAAATATTAAGGCACATCTAAGTTTTCAGTTTTTCTGAATCTCATAATTTGGCAGCCAACCTATGCGTCTATCAGATGACCTCACTTCCATTTCATAGGTTAGGTATCCCTTTTTCTACATCTCATGATATCGTATTCTAGAAACTCAGGTCTCCCTTAATGATACTTATAAAAAACGAAGTATTCAACTTATGCCTTAAGTGGTTCACAAAGTTGTCATGTTCATGGTTAAGAATAAAAAATTGTCATTTCCCTTATGCATGTTTCCTGGCATCTCACAGGTGACAAATCTGAACTTGACAGAACTCGGAAAATAGATCTCAGAATTAGAAATGAACGTGTGGTGCCATATTCGGAAGTCACTAAGAAAAGACTGAATGGTGTCACCGAGAAGGAACCCTTCCAACTGTGCAACTCTGTTAATGAGAAGCATATCAAGGTTAAGGGCTACAAATATGGTCATTACGGTTCTAAAGAAATGAAAATTACCAGCAGTAACCTTTATTAAGCCACCTGAATGAAAAGGAAAGTGGAAAGCGATATTTTCTTTAAATTATATTTTAAACTGGCCAACCCTCTAGTGTTTCTGAAAGACTACTGTAATAACCTTTTGAGAAGTAGTTCTTACCCAGAGGTGATTATTACGGTCAACTTTTAAAATACGCAAATGAATCAAAATTCTCTGGGAGTTGAGCTGAGAAACATGCAAGTGATTCTCACGCCCAGCAAAGTTTGAGAGCTACTGCTTTCGATGGCTAAGACACCGAATGCTTCGTAGCTGGTTTTACTAGCAGGCTTTTTGGGTACTTCTTGGTATAGTTTTTCCTGAGTTAGGTTTGGGTCCACGGAGTTTCTTATAACCTTGATGCATCATCACCTCTGAGTGACTCTTTTTATATATCATCCACGTAGTGCAGCAACGGGATTTTAGTGAAAAATGGTAGGGGAATAAGCCGTTTTTGAATGAAGTTCCAAACAAGTGACAAATCATTCTGAGAAATACGTTCTTGAAGATTTGTACAAAAATCAACTCCATTGTTTTACTGGAGTAATACGGAATCTATTTTAAATAGGTCTGTGTCCCACTTGTCAATTAGTCCATTTTTTAAAAATCCAGAAGTAGTAGTTATGGTGTAGTTGAAACAGCATTAGGCTTAAAACCTGGGTTCAAATCCTCTTTTATCATTTAGTAGCTGAGTGACATTAGGTAGGTCACTTAATCTCTCCAAGTCTTGGTGTCCATGCATGAAGCATAGGAATTATATGTACTTACCTCAAACGGTGATTGTGAATGCTCCAGGATTTTATACAACATGAAGTATCTAGCGTACTATGTGCTAGAAACTTTGATATCTACTTATCTATATATCTCTCTCACCTCATCTCAATCTTGACTTTCCAGTTCTGTTTTAAGGTAAGTACTGCTGGTGCTGCATTGTTTATAAATCCATCAAGTATACTTACTGAGTACCTACTATGTGTAGTCAATGCTGCTCTATGGCTAGGAACCCAGAGCACAGTGGGCCACGACACAAAGGCAAACCCTCTGCCTTCACAAAACTAACAATCTAGTGGGCAGAGACATCTAATAAATAAGTGGACAAATAATACCAATCTTCTATTTACCTTCCTAATCCCTTTCCCACTTTCCCTTATAGGAGATTTCATCATCTCAGTTATTTTCTTTCATCTTTATTTTCTTAGTCAATAAATCCCAGGCAATCAGTCCCTGAAAGGTGTTAACTAATAGCCAGGTTGTTGGGTGATGAGGCAAAGACAAGGGCCAGGCAGGCTATGGAAATGCGAGAAGAGGGCGGGGCTGGGATCCCAGGGAATAACAGACTCTGCATTGGAGTGTGTGTCTAAGGGGGGCAGGAGCTACTCGGCATCAGTGAATTGCTTTCATACAATTCTAGGTCTGTTATCAAGTTATCTGATACTTAAAAAAAAAATTCTAAAATCTGATTAGTTGCCAACATTTAAATGTTGGCAAGTATTCAAATTTGGGGGCTAAAAAAAAAAAAAGGCTTGAGTCCTCTGGTTTAAGATATAACCTCTTCTGGGGCTATTTTCACTTTGAGGGATCTGCCTCCAAAATGAGGTTGGCAGATCTGGGTTCGTCTAATAGAAATCACTTTATTCTCCTTCCCGCCATGCCTGGTAGCCCCAACTCTGCTTCAGGTGAAAGGCTTGGTCAAGCCACTGTCTCCCAGTGAATTGCAAGTTGAGAAGTGACTGAATTCAAAGCTCATGTTCAGGTGTTGGCCCCATTTACAACACTGTGGCTGTATCATAATAGTAGGGAAAAAAGTAGAATTCTTTTGGCATTGATAAAAAAATTAAAATGTTCATTTCTAAGATGTTTTAAAAATTAGCTAGTGAAAATATAGTTCAGGAAACAGCCATTTCTATGGAAATACTGATCTTCTATAATTTGTACTTTTGTATGTTACTGGTTTTTAAGTTAATCTTTAATGATTGCTTAACTTTAATATAATTCTAGTACAAAGAGACAACTTAGGAATTACTTCCTTTTATATTTTTCTTAATTTCTCTATTAAGTCAGTGCATCTCTATTCAACAATCTCATCATGTTCAAGAACAGTCACTGAGGGAAACAAATTACCTCAATGTGGAGTCTCTGTAGAAATGGCAAACCACTTTTTTACTCTCCTTGACTTCTTGAAAAAAGTCTCTCTCACTAGGGATTTCTCTGTATTCCCCATGTCCTTTTGAAAGCCATTCCTGATTTGGAGAAAAGGGAAATATCACACATTTGAAATATCTTTTTCAATATCACTTTATATTTTATGTCCAAATCACTATAATATTTTGTAATCAACCTGATTTTATCTTAGAGAGAAATGAATTCCTTTCGGTGATGTACTTTCCTATGTTGCTAGTGTCAGTGCAAATACAGTCTGTGGGCCATGACTATCTCCACAGCATGGCTCATATTTAAGATGATTACCTCTCTTGGTAACTTAAAACATACGTTTTCTTAGAACTTCGAAAGTAAAAATTTAGACTATAAAGAGACTTAGAATGTAACCGTCTACTTAATTTCTTTGCACTGAAACTATTAAAATCAGAAGCATTTGATCCAAGTTACTATGTAGCTTTAAAAAATAATGCTTGTGAGATAAAGCCAATCCGTCTTTGGGGAGGGGGCGGGTACTGCAGCTCTGAAGCTCAGGAGCCCTGTTTGCTTTTGATGACTAACTCAGAGACAGCAAACCTCCTCTGTACTGGCCACCAATGGGTAGTATCCTGGGAAGAAAAAGGTGTTTGTCTTCACGTGGTGTCCAGAAACAAAGATCCCGCAAGTCACCTAATCCAACTCCCCAAATCAATAAATCAACCCTTATCATCCATGTCACACAGACATTTCAGCTTCTTGAACCTTTCCTGTGGCAGGAAGCTGGTCCCCTCAACTGGAAGCTTGTTTCCTTTCTCAGGAGCTGGTTTTAATAAAAGCGAGGACTGGACTTGCAGGCAGAAGGCATGGGCTTGAATCACTGCTCTACCACTTATCAGGCTGTGAATTGTAATAACCTTTCTGAGTCTCACTTTCCTCATTTGTAACGTGGAGATCATAAAGCAACTATCTCACTGAGTTACTGTGAATGGACAACGTGAAAATAACTACAACTGTGTCTGGCAGGTGTGCTTAAAAAGTATTTGTATATGTACTCTCTGTTCTTAGAAAAGTCTTCTCACACTGAATCACAGTATATCCAGAACAATGGGCTGTGGATCCCAGCTTGGACCTCAGATGAGAAAGAGAAATTCTAATCCCCTTCACGTCAGCCCTTCAGATATCCTACATCGCCTATGTCCTCCCTGCTTCACACTGAACATTTCCATTTGCTTTTAACTTCCTCATATGAAATGACTTCTAGACTTCGTCTTCTGGCTGTCCTCCTCTGAACAGTCTTCCAGAAGTGGTCCAACTAGAAAGGGGCAGGAGTGCCATCTCTGGACTTACACTAACACAGCCGAGACTGCGTCACTAGTTTTGGTATCTATACATTTCGTGTTGGCTTACACTGAGCTGAGACCTACTGGAGGCCCTGATATTTTTCTCCTTATTTCTTTGGTAAAGCTTCCACAGAGAGTTTAAACTCTCACATACACTCCTTAATGACGCATTTGCTTTGAGCACAGCTAAGTTATGACAGGCTTTCTCATAACTCCACCTGGAAGGGAACCCACTGACCCCTCTTCCTCTCAGTGTTCTTCCTCGTCCACTCTCTCCTCAACCACACAAATCTGAGCTCGGAAGATTATCCTGGGCACGTGTTTCTTGTACTTGACTGTGGATTAATATACTGATAAGGCTAATTCTGAATGTGTCTTTAAAACTAATCTTTTTTCTGGGCAAATTTTTAACGGCATTAGGTACTTTGAGGTCAAACCACCCTACAAACTACAAGTGACTACTGCAGCACGGGTATAGATAAGTTGTTAGAAGCATACTGTTAGAGCAATTTCAGAAAGCAGGGCAGAGAGGTTACTTGTTTCTGCTGCTGAGCTTTCCTCAGGGCCTCGAGTCTCTTTTCTTTGAGGCGTTCCAATTCATCCTCATCCATCTGATCCAGTTTCTGAATTTCCGAATCCAGCTGTTCTTCCACTTGTTTGGTGGTCTGAAGCAACTGATTCTCTAGGACTTTTGAAAACATTTCAACAGATGCATTCGCTTCCATTTTTCTAAATGGTACAGTTCAGCCTTGATGCTGGGGAGAAGGTTTACAAAGTCAGAGAAAAAAATAAGACAGTTTCCTCTTAGTTTGAAAAATGTTAGCAAGTATATAATTTGTAGTCCACAAAGTGTTCTGCTGACAACCAAGCACATCATGTTAAGAATTTTTATTTAAATGTTTTAAAATTTAATTTTCAATGGATCATAGTCACACTACTCAAAAACGATTTAGACCAAAGTTTAGGTGCTTTTGATTTAGTCTGTGTTTTACTATCCTAAAGCAAAGACAAATCTGTAAGACCATCGCCAGACCAGAAAGAAATGAAAGATGAAATTAAACCTAGTGCTGTATACTGACAGTGTTCTTTACCAAAGGAAAAGGGAAGAAAAGCAGGAATGACTGTGAACATGATAAAGTTTAACTGCAGTGAGGTTTTACACACACATATACACACCAAACTTTGCTTCAACATAGAGCAGGGTTGAGCAAAAGACATATCTTTCACCTCTGACTAAATGATTTGCGTTTAACTCTGAAGAGAGCTCATTACAACTTATGTAAAGAACTCTGCCTGATGTTTCCTAAGCTTTAGTTTCCATTCCTGTTCTCCCATTACCTAATAAAGTCTATGAGGCCACAAAGATTGATACTGGTATTGATTTACTGACACTCAGTGTTCTTAACTTTGAGGTCAAACAATATAACACTACAAATATTAAAAAGAATATTGATTTTTCCATCAATCCTCTATGTAAGATAAGAGTTTAAAAATAGAATCTAGGGACTTCCCTGGTGGTCCAGTGGTAAAGAAACCAACTCCCAATGCAGGGGATGCGGGTTCGATCCCTGGTCGAGGAACTAAGATCCCACATGCTGCGGGGCAACTAAGCCCTCGAGTCGCAACTACTGAGCCTACACGCCTCAACTAGACAGTCTGTGTGCCGCAAACTACAAAGCCCGCATGCTCTGGAGCCTGAGCGCCACAACTAGAGAGAAGCCTGTGCCGCAGTGAAGAGCCCGCATGCCACAACGAAAGATCCCGCATGTTGCAACTACTAAGACCTAACACAGCCATAAATAAATAAATAAATATTAAAAAAAATAGAATCTAATTCAGATTAGAAAGGAAGATCTCTCTCAATAACATATTTATTTTATATTGGCACATAGTTGATTTATAATGGTAATTTCAGGTGTACAGCAAAGCCATTCATTTATACATATACATGTATCCTTTTTCAAATTCTTTTCCCATTGAAGTTATTACCAAATATTGAGTTCCCTGTGCTATACAGTAGGTCCTTGTTATCTATTTCAACTACATATTTTAAAAGAAATATATTATTGTTGCTGGTAGAATATCAAATGTTTTATGGGTACCCCTGAATTTCAGTTTATATTTTGCCTGTCAAAGCAGGAGGCTGTTGCATCTCAATTAGTTATGTGATACACCTGCAACCACTACTGAAGCACTTTCAAAAATCTGAATAAACTTGTGAGCTTATTCACCCAGCTTCAGACACGCAGCCTGGCCCACCAAACCCTCTATAAATGTTGAAGTGAAGAGAAATAGTCTTCTTGCAAACTTCGCTTCTGATTCCATTTTTTTACACATGAAAAGAAGCTGAAAAGCATACTCGGGACCTCCCTGGTGGCGCAGTGGTTAAGAATCCACCTGCCAATGCAGGGGACATGGTTGGACCCCTGGTCCGGGAAGATCCCACATGCCGCGGAGCAACTAAGCCCGTGCGCCACAACTACTGAGCCTGCGCTCTGGAGCCCACGTACTACAACTACTGAAGCCTGCGTGCCTAGAGCCCGTGCTCCGCAACAAGAGAAGCCACCGCAGTGAGAAACCCATGCCCCGCAACGAAGAGTAGCCCCCGCTCGCCGCGACTAGAGAAACCCTGCATGCAGCAACGAAGACCAAACGCAGCCAAAAATAAATAAATTAAAAAAAAGCATACTCGATTTCACCTTTGTATTCCTGGAGCTAGCAGTGCTGAGAACACTGCAGATGCACAAAAAATGTTTGTCAACTGTTGAAGGAACATGTGCGTAGCTTTTGTTCAAATTATCGTTAAGTTTCAAAAGTATTTCCGGGTTTAAAAAAACCCAAAATGTTAACTTCCTCATAAACGCTATAAAATTTTAAAGGAGCTGTATTTCAAATGTAGCAAATGAATTTCACACTCCCTACCTCCCAAGAAAAACGTAACGCTGTGACTCTCAGGACTGGGGCCGGATGAGGCAGAAAACTCGACATTAAACATTGACTTGCATGTCAGACCCTGTTCTTTACCAGGGGCGTAGCGGTTGCTTATCCCTGGAGGTTTACAGGCTAAGCTCAGAATTCAATTCTTCGATAACTGGGAGGAGAAACGATTAACAAGGGCTGCTCTGGGGGCAGGTGGTGCTGGTCACCGCATTCAGAAAGGGGGAAAGGAGATGGTGCAGAGATCCTGAGAACTTCATTCTCCAAACAAGCTTCTTTTTTCCAGTTCAACTGAATGGTGGGCAGGGACTTGTCCTCAAATTACCTAACCATTTCCTTGATTCCCCGGCATGCACCCGCCAGAACAACCAGGGGGCCTCACCCTTAACTGCACGCCAGCCGCTTCCCAAAAGCACCCTCGCCACTCCCTGCGCCCCCGAAGACAAATGAGGGCAGAGTTGAGGTGGTCCCGGCTTCACCGCCTCCCGGGGCGCATGCGCCAATGCTTCCTCCGCGGCGCGCCCACCCTCGCCCGAGCCGCGCCCCTCCCCCGGCCAGGCAGGAGGCTGAGCAGCCGGGTGTCCATTAGCACCGAGATGCATGGCCGGCTTTTTCACACCACTCTCTGCCTCACCTGAGCTCTCGGTGATACCTGAGAAGTGAGGAACCAGCTTCTCCAGAAAAGCAATCCACTCCGGCGTCAGCCTCGTAGCAGCTGCGTGGGCCTGCGAAGCGGCCGTCACTTCCGCCTCCTCATTGGCCGCGGCTCTCACGCGATACAATCTGCGACGCCCCAGGAAGTGGAGGGGGGGAAGGGAGGGGACGTGCGTTCGGTGAGCGCTTCTGCGCGTGCGCTCCTCCCCCACCCTTCCCCCGCCCCACCGCCCGGAACCGAGGTGGCCCAACCTCTCCCTCCCTCCGTGTAAACAGCCCAGAGAGCGAGGGAGCGAAGTATGCTGGAGATTGTAGTTTCTTAGTGCTCAGCCTGGAGTTGACGGTCTCAGGCTCTGACATAATGTTACATCAGAAATGAAATAGCTACTGTCTTGTTCAGGAGTGATACTCCAATTTCGTTTCCATTCTGTTTATTGAACATTTCCCCCTTTTAAAAAAAAGTTGAAATATAACTTATACGCCATAGTTTTTACATAGTTAATACTCGTAGTGTCATCGTCCAGATCCGTATATAGAACACTTTCACAACCCTAGTAGGTTTCCTCGCGACTTCCCTGACACACATTTTTAGAACTTGCTCTCGCTTTGAATGTAAAGATTATGATCTATTTTGCAGAATTAATGGGTGTGTCCTTGTTTTATGATTTCTGGTTTGTTTGGCTTTTTTTTTGGTAAGTCATGGACTCATGTGCTGGATTTCTCTATCTCCCTTGGGAACACCTAGACAGTTCACCAGGGGTTCATTGTGGTTCTTTACTGAACTTCACGCAGCTGCGAGTACAAAGGGACAGAGGTTAAAGGTGGAAGGGAAACCGAAAGTCTACTCCTGAACTGAGATCCGATTCCCCAAGTCTGCGTTCCCCACAGGGAGAAGGCTGACGGTGGAATTTTCAGCCTCATTGTCCACCTCCGGGTTCTAGAATCTGGAAACCGCACGGGCGTCGGTGCACGGCTGACGCTTGCGGGAAGGGGGCGCTCGGGCTCCTGCCTGGCGGGCGGGTCAACTGGAGACGCTCTACCCGAGGCGCAGCTCTCCATGAGCCGCGCCCTGCGTCCACACGCCGAGGCGGCGGGGCGATGCGCTTGCGCACTCGGAGCTCACACCATATGTGCCCTGTCCCAGTGCGCGGGTCTGTGGAGAGCCGGGTGTGAGAGGCGGCAGCGCGCGGCGGGGGACGGAGCCGAGCGGAGACCGAAGTCGGCCGGGGGACAGTGGGTCTGTGAGAGACCGAATAGAGGGGCTGGGGCTGCGAGCGCCGCTGACACACGATGGGAAAGAAGCAGAAAAACAAGAGCGAAGACAGGTAGCCAGTGTCGGGGTCCCAACGGCGGCGGCCGGCGCGGCTGAGGGGGTGGCGCGGGTCCCGTGGGCGCGCGGTGGACCGGGGTCGAGGTTTGAGAGCGGCCCCGCGGGGCACCGGCTGGGGCCCACAGTGGGTGGCGCGGGCGCGAGACCCCAGTTCCAGGCGGGCGCGGAGGGCCTCCGCGGCGGGCGGGTTCCCAGCCGAGACTCCGTCCCTTTGCCGCTCTTCGCCCGGTCCGGGAGAAGGGGTGTCCGGCCTGAGGAACGGGGCAGTCGTTTGGGGTTCGAGGCCCCGCGGGGCAGGGCTCGCGGCCTCGCGGGGCCGGGGGCGGCTCAGCCAGCGTGGCCCGGAGGTTGGGAGTTGTTTTCGTGGCGCTACTCTTGCTGGGGGTCAGGAAGAGTTCTTTTTATGTCTTTGTACCTTTGAATTCTTGGCGAGAGAGGGAGTTGGGATCTGCTGTGTCTCCGGCCAGGTGTTCCCACTCTCGGAGCCGCTCAGGTGCGTTGGAGTTACTGGGAGGAGCGTAGCAGCAAGCTCCCTCTTAACTTCATTTAATTTAGGTACAGCTTTCAATTACTTAAGGGCTGATTGTCAGGACTCCATGCTTTTCGCGTTCCTTCTTCCGGCCTTTTGGTCATTTCTTTGCTCTCTAGCACCTCCCCTAAGAAAGGAGGAGGAGATGAAACAAACCAACCAGGGTCGGTCTTTTCTAACCACTTAAAAGACTTCTGGGGCGAGGGAGCGTAAGGGTGTATGTAGAGTTGCGTACCCCGAGATTATTGGAACATTTCTGGGTGTCATATTCGGTTGAGTTCTTTACCCCTTTTCATTGAAAGGGTTGTACTTCCTGGGAGTGAACAACATTTGTTACTTTTCGCCTTTCTGTACTACTTAGCAAACTTAGTTCAAATACTGGGGATAGTAAGAGACATTCAAAAGACAGAAACAACCTGTGATAGCTCATTTTGACTCAAAACGGATATGTGGTCTTGAAGTTAAAATCAGATTACCAGTTGTGAGTTGGAATCCTGGGTTGTGTCCTCACTGGCCTTCACCTTTCTGATGAATGGCGTTAAAAAGACACCAAGGTGAGTCTTGTATTTCAGTTACAGGTCTATTGGAGGAAGTTAATTGGTTTCAAGAATAGAACTTATTGTTAATCAAAGCAGATAAATAAGAAGAAAGAAGCAGAATTCTGGGGTGATTTAGTGGGAGAGAAATTTCTATGCTTTTGACAGGATGTTTTGGTGCCTAGGATACTTTTTTTCTTCGACCTTATACAAGAAATAGAGATGAGTGTAATAAAGCTTCCTGTACCAGTTACCCAGCTTCGACCATTGTTGTCACATGACTGGCCCTGTTTCATCTCTGCTAGATATGGTAAAGCAACTCTCAAAATCCTTTCATGTGTAAATCCTTCAGGTGTATCTGAAAGATAAATACTTGAGGGAAAAAAACCCCACAGGAACACAACATAAAACACAACCACAATGTCATCGTTAAGCCTAAGGAATACTAGCAGTGATTTCTTTTTTTTTTTTTAATAAATTTTCTGTCTTTTTTTTTCTTTTTGATAAATTTATTTATTTATTTATTTTTGGCTGTGTTGGGTCTTCGTTTCTGTATGAGGGCTTTCTCTAGTTGTGGCAAGCGGAGGCCACTCTTCATCGCGGTGCGCGGGCCTCTCTTGTTGTGGAGCACAGGCTCCAGACGCGCAGGCTCAGTAGTTGTGACGCACGGGCCTAGTGGCTCCGCGGCATGTGGGATCGTCCCAGACCAGAGCACGAACCCGTGTCCCCTGCATTGGCAGGCAGATTCTCAACCACTGCGCCACCAGGGAAGCCCCCAACATAAATATTTTTCAATCTAAAGAACAAACTTCTGTAATCCTGATCCAAACAAACCAATTGTAAAACACAAAACGAAAAAAAAAAAAACCACAAAACCTAATTTTAATTAGAATCAGTGAAATTAGAAAACTGACTAGACAACTGATAATATTTAAGAAATCACTGGGCTTCCCTGGTGGCGCAGTGGTTGAGAGTGTGCCTGCTAATGCAGGGGACACGGGTTCGAGCCCTGGTCTGGGAAGATCCCACATGCCGCGGAGCGGCTGGGCCCGTGAGCCACAATTACTGAGTCTGCGCGTCTGGAGCCTGCGCTCCGCAACAAGAGAGGCCGTGATAGTGAAGAGGCCCGTGCACCGCGATGAAGAGTGGCCCCCGCTTGCCGCAACTGGAGAAGGCCCTCGCACAGAAACGAAGACCCAACACAGCCAAAAATAAATAAATAAATAATAAAATAAAAATTAAAAAAAATTTATGTATATGTTATTTTAGATACAGTTTTTATTTTTCAAGCTCTTTCACGTTGGAAAAAAGCTATTCAGAGGAGAGATTTATTTTTGTGCGTGTATTTTTAGAGAAAAGTGAACGTCTTTTGCTAATTCATAAAGATTTTCATGGATGACATAAAGTTTAAATTGCAAACACTAGAGCCTGTTCAATGATTGGTTTGATAGTATAGAAGGAATGCTACTGGGTTTTTTCCCTCTCCGACTAAATCTGCAGTGTTTACTTTTCGGCTCGTGTTGAAGGAAAAATGGTGGCAGTGTAATGGAAAAACACATTTTCTCATAAGCCAATATCAAGTTTTTTTGTTTGTTTTTTAATGCTTCGTGGACTCCTCCCACCTCTCCTTCCCTTCCGAGCTGTCCTCAGCCAGACGTGTTTCTGCTCAGGAAGAACTGGGTGAGAAATGAGCAGCTGCTTATTAGCTATCAAGTTAAGGCATTGAGCCACTTCTCAGTTATTGGAAAGAACATAAAATACTTGAGTGTTTTAATCCTTATATTGTTATTTTAAATTCTTAGCCACTCAGTGTTCATTTAAATTTAGATTTTACTATCTAATCTGAGTAATTTTATTCGGATTACATATGTTTTGTTTTATCAGTGACTGACCTTTGTTTAAACATTGAGTTCTAGAATCTTGTTTCAGCTTGTGAAATTCTGAGAATGAGATTTTGATAGGTGTTCGGCAAGTTTTCCTGCCTTTTTCAGTTGACTGGGGTAGGATTCAGTATTCACGGATCATATAGACAAAATATAAGGCCAATATTTTCATTTCTTCCTATAACCTTCCCAGTCATCAGCTTACATAATGGGACCATATCTTATGGGATCTTGTGTGCTGTAGCGATGTCTTACCATTTCCATTTATACAACACGATGAATGTTCTCTTATTGATGTGTGCAGAGAAAAAATGATCCTGCTTATCTAGTTTTTCACAGTTAGCCTCCAATTCTTCATTCTGATCCTTTTTTTTAATCCCCCAAGTGTGGTAGTTATATTTTTCAGGTTGTAAGGAATGTGGTATGTTACCTTAATAAATGGGATTAATACAGCTACACCCCCTCACAAAGGATAAGAGGGAAGGAAGATCATTATTTCACCTATCTCACAGTCAGACATGAAGGTGGGGATGTCATTCAGGAATTAGGAGGTCTTTCAGGATTGAGTACAGGTATCTTCAGCTATGATTCTCTATGCTGGTGGTGAGCTAGTATAGTAGCTCTTTGTTTTTAACTACACATAATGCTCCTATCATTCCTGGCAAAATTCCTCCTTTTGGGGGAGTTCTGGCTATCTCTGAGACAGCTGCCTACGTTTTAGATTTTTGTCCTGGTGTCAGACATTCATCCTAGCCAGGTATGATCAGGGTATCGGGTCCCTCTCTTGTGATAGAAAGCATGGTGATCTGCTTAAGGAACCTGTCCAGAGGAGCTGTGAGCATAGCAGGTACTCTAAAGCGTCCTAGAGAGGAAGTAGTCCAAGTGGCAAATAGTTCAAATAGTCTAGTTCAACAAAGGAATTTATTTCTCATTTGAATATATTTGAATTAATAATAAACTATCTGCATACATTAGATCAAAAAAGAAAAGAAGATGTATAACCTGAGAGTTCTCTTGGCTTACCTTGTTCCTACATTGATACTTTAGGTAATCAATATGTGGAAGGACGGGAAGAAGTCCTAGTTTATAAATGAATAAGTCCTAGCTATGAATGAATAAGAAGTCCTAGCTATAAATGGATAAGAAAGCAGATGATAAACTTGTTAGCTTATAGAAACCTCTTCTGCCTTCTCTACTGGTGATCTCTGGGGAGCTGATGTAGCTACTTTTGATGTTACTTGCCCACTAGTTGCGCTTTACTTAGCCTTCTAAGTTTATTCCAATCTGGCGGTTGATCTATACGTTGGGCAAAGCATTGTTTAACTGAGGAACTGAGTGTCTGCTTAGGTTAGAAAAGCAGTTCTCAAACTTTTTGGTCCTAGGACCCCTTTACACTCTAAAATTACTAAGGAACCCAAAAGGCTTTTGTTTATGTGGGTTATGTCTATCAATACTTACCATATTACAAATTAAAACTGAAAAGTTCTTTAAATATATTGATTTAAAAGTAAAAATAACATCACATTAACATAAATAACGCTTAAATAATCACTTTCAAAAAATTTATGGAAAGAGTGGTGGTAAACATTTTGTAAACGTTTACTATCTGTCTTAGTAGAAGATAGCTTGATTCTTGTCTGCTTGTGCATTCAATCTGTAGCAATATCACACATCGTGTGGCCTCTGGAAAACACCACTGTACAGTTGTGAGGAAATGAGAATGAAAACGAGGCTAATAGCCTCATAGTACTATGTTGAAAATGGTTTTGACCCCTTGAATTAGTTTAGACCCCCTGAATTGTGTTGGGGGGAACTACTCTGAGAACTGTTTATTTAGGGATTCCTAAACCAGATTTAGGCATTTGTGAGACATTTCCCAAGCCTTTCGACTTCCATTCATGTTTGTCCAACAGGTGCTTAGAATGTTTGAGAAGCACTCAGAGGACAACTTAAGACATTTGTGGGTATGTTCATGCTCTTGATATTTTACCCACTTACGATTTTTTTGATTTTTTTATGTAACGGGTGAGTTTATCAAGATCTATTAAACGTCTTTTGGGACTGATTTTAATTGGGAGTCCCATTAAGTTTTTAGATTATTTGGTACACTTACGTCTTTATGGTATTGAATCATTCCCTTCAGGAAATATATGGTCTGTTTAAGCAGTTAAGTGCCAGCTGTTGTTCTAGGTGCTGAAATATAGTGATGAACAAATTAGTAACATGACATGCTTCTTTATTTGGTTAATTATCAGTAAAACTTTATTATTTTCTTCGGTTGAACCTTTAGGATATTTCTTGTTTGGTTTATTCCTAGGTATCTTATAGTTTTGGTTGCTGTTAATGTAGGAAAACTTTTTTTCAAGATGGTCTGACCAACTTAACTCTCTCTTATTATTAAAAGTAGGTGTTATTAAAGGATGAGGCCTTAATTGCGATTTGGTTATTAGTTTGTGATAATATATAACAGAGGGGGAGACCAGGGAGAAAAATTAAACACATTACAGCAGCATTCAAATGTTTTAGTTAGTGACACACAAATGACTCCTTTTTCCCTCCCTTTCTAACTTATGCCTTGTGTCAAATATGTACTGTTAAGAAGTTTCAAATCAGGTATTTTGAACTATTGAAATAATCGCAGTATACTACTTGCTCTAGCAGTAATCACAGTATTTACGTAACTTTAATAATGAAGACACTTAGTGTAGAAGAAATAACTATGCTGTAACCAGTTTGAGAATCTGGAGGAAGGGAGAGGTATAAAGATAAAAGAACTACTTTATAACATATAGAAGAGGAAACAGATTTAGCATAATAATGTGCTTGAGGCTTAGAGCCTCTCAGCTGTTATGCCAAACCAGACTCCAGAACCTGTGGTTTTTTTTTTTTTTTTTTTGTAACTGTGCTGTACTAGCTGATTTAAGAAATCCTGCTATTCCAAAATGTAGACTTTCCAAAGGATCTTTACTGGTGAAGCAACTGTTAAAGAGGAACAGTTTAACAAAGGAGGGAGAATAGAAGAATGACAGCCGTTGTCCATAGGTCAATCAGTGCCAGAATTTCTTTAAAAAAATGTTCTCACTTAACCTTAGTTGAGTAACTGCCTGTCTCATAGCCTGTCTGTTTAAAGTGAAAACAGTGATGATTTAATGTTTCATTCCTTCCCATTTCAGACATGGTATATAAAATTTCAGGTACATTTTTTCAGAGGAATCCCTACTTTTCACCCAGGTAGCAGTCATTGTTTAGAATCATTGGTTTTCAAATCTCCCTTTGGTGATAGAAAGATACTTTCTATTGAGATTTAAAATAGTGTTTGGTTTTTCTGTTTTTGAAACTTTCTTCATACTGTAAACTTATATAAACAGTCTCTGAAGATACAATAAGTACTGTGTTAATTAAATTGGTGTCATTAGGTTTCAGGTACTGAGCTCTGGTGAAACTAATAGATGTGATTGACGATAGTGTAGTAGTTGGAATTTTTTGTGAGTCTAGAATCACATGTCCTAAGAATTCGTTGTATGGGTGTGCCACATTTTATTTACCCGTCCATACATCAGTTAGTGGATTCAAGGTTGTTCCACTTTTCGGCTGCTATGAATAATACTGCTAAAAAAAACCTGTGTGTAAGTTTCTGTGTGGACTTGTGTTTTCAGTTCTTTGGGAGTGAAATTGCTGGGTCGTAGAGTAACTCTATGTTTTAACTTTTTTAGGAACTGCCAAGTAGTTTAACCTTTTTTCCGGGAACTGCCAAAGCTGCTGCTCCATTTTATATTCCAACCAACAGTGCGTTGGAGTTTCAGTTTCTCTACATCCTCCTCAACACTCGTTATCATCTGACGTTTTGATTATAGCCATTCTAGTAGGTGTGAAGTGGTATCTTATTGTGACTTTTGGTCTGCACTTCATGATGGCTTAAGATGTTGAGTGTCTTTTCATGTGTTCATTGGACATTTGTATGTCTTGTTTGAAGAACTCTCTATTCAGATCCTTTGCCCATTTTGAAGTTGAGTTCTTTATTATTGAGGAATAAGTTCTTTATATACTCTAGATACAAATCCTTTATCAGATATGCTTTGCAAATATTTTCTCCCATTCTGTGGGCTGTCATTATTTTCTCCCATAGGAGGTTGTTGTTTCA